>NW_012267289.1:2792654-2883793 GCF_000151885.1 Dipodomys ordii | reverse complement strand
TATATATATATATATATATATTGATACACACACATATATACCAACTTGAATATTGTCTTGTGAGATAGTAATGTATCATATATACCTTGTATTTGTTTTTCCCTTTAAAAATAGTGATCTGCTGGGCTGGGATGTAGCTCAGTGGCAAAGCGCTTGCCTAACAAGCGCAACGTCCTTGGTTCGATCCCCAGTACCAAAAAAGAAAAGACAAAAAAAATACAGTTAAAAATAGTGATCTGCTTTGGCTGCTTAAGAGAAATGCTAGTACATGGATCACTGTTTAACACCATAAATGTATATTATTAAAAGTACTAATAATAATTCTCATTTTTATATAATACTATTGCTCATATATAATGACCTTGAGGTTCTTGATGAGAAGTGTTATTTGTCAAAATGTTGCCTGTATATTATAAATTCAAAAAGCAAAATAGCTTTCAAGCTTTAAAATGAAGATCAATTTTATATTAATTTATTATTTATATAATGTCTGTTTCAACAAAGAAAACTAAAATATTTTGCAATCTTTACTATCTAAGAAATCAAACATGGCAAACATGCATGGAAAGAGAATGTTTTAGAAACATTCAGTTGTAAAAATTTAAGAACACAAGCTATATTAGTGCAAAAATTAAGTAGTCAAAATCAGGTAACTTAATGTTTATATTTGAATAACATTTCTTCCTTCCTTCTTTGTGTCCTTCATTCCTTCCTATCTTTCTTCCTTCTTCCTTCCTCCCTTTCATTCTTCTTTCCTTTTCTCCTTCTTTTCTGTTTCCTTTCTTCTATTCAACCCTCCTTTCTTCCTCTGCTTCTTCCTTCCTTTTTCTTCCCTTCCTTCCTCTATTTTTCTCTGTCCCTCTCTGTTCTCTTTCTTTCTTTTTTTTTTTACTTCATCTCAGATTCTTTCTTCCCCTTTTCCTCTTCTTTATTGCTGTCCTTCTTTTTCCTTTCTTTTTATCTTTTTTCCTTTCTTTTGTTCGTTCTTTCTTTCCTTCTTTCTTTCTCTCATAATTGATTTCTTTGCTGGTATTATTTGCCTTCCTTCCTTTCTTCTCTCATCCTCCACTTTCTTTGTTTCACACCTTTTATAATATCTTTTCCTTTCTTAATTCCTCCCCCTTCCTTCTTTCTTTCTTTCTTTCTTTCTTTCTTTCTTTCTTTCTTTCTTTCTTTCTCTTCCTTCTATTCCTCCTTTCTTTTTTCTTTCTGGTTGTGGAGATTAAAATAATGTACTTCATACATGTAAGGCAAACATTTTACTCCTGAGAGAACACGTCCCACCTACCCCATGTTATTTTGTACAGTTTTACTATTACTGATTTATCCTTACAACTCAGACCCAATCAAACTCACCTCTTGACAACTTCCTGGACAGAGCACACACAATGTCACCATGAACACTGGCCAACTCACACCTCCTACAGGTTTCCAAATGTGTCTTGCTTTCTTGCTTCCTTTGGAATTCCAGTCAAAATTACTTTAATGAGATATCCTTTTTCCACCATCTCTCAATCACTTGGAAATTTATTTATACCTTTGCAAAATAGTTTATTGCAGTTATTTTATACCATTCAAAATACCTCATTAAAAACTATTTCACTAGTTGATTAGCAAATATATTTTAGCAAGAAAGTATGTGTGTGTCTATTTTCCCCTATTAGAATGTACTAGTTACTAGGAAGGTGAGAAAATAAATAGTTGATATATGTTTGCGTAATCACCGATGGGCCTGGGTAATAGTAAAGTGTTTGTAATTATTTCTAGATGGAAAGGAAGAAAACCTTCATTAGAAATTTTTGCTAAATAATAGGAAACTGTGAACTAGTAAATTGACATAAATCAGTAATTATAAGCATAAATCTGAAAAGTAATCTAGATGATAATTATTAGATTTTCAGCTGTTCTTTTCAGTGCTGAGACCCTGAAAACATCAAATGTTATTTGTATCACTATTTATTTATTTATATAAAATAAATTTAAATTTCTGAACTTAATATTTTCCTCATTCTTGTCGGTAGTTTGAGAAAAAAATACTTTTATAGACATTTGTTTAAATAGAAGCATATAAACAGCTGCTTATTTTCTAAACAATGGCATGATTCAAAGATTTTTTCCTTTGTTTCCTCCTACCATCCATTCCCAGCCCCACCCCCAACATAGTCTTATTTTTGCTAAGAAAATAAGAATACAATTTGCTTTATTAGCAAGGTTGTATTATCCATTCTTTCTTTTCCATGTTGTATTTTATCTCATTTTAAAACTGATTTTAAAATGAAGTCTATGATTTGTTAATTTTTATTGTTTTTGAGTTCTTGTTTTCAGAGTCTAAAAGAATATTATACTTTTGCTTGCATCCTGTCATCTCTAAGGGCTTTCTTTAGCTCTGTGACCTTGGATTCTAAACAAACTCTTTTTTACTTTCAAAATATAGGCAATGCCTAATTTTCTTGGGTGGTCAAGAGACGTGGTAAGTTAGTACAACAGTTCTCAGATATTAAATATTCTAATGGAGGCAGATGTTGAAGTGGTTGTTGGTTCAGATATATGACACTAATAAAAATATGTTGTAAAATATTATAAATAATGCTATACACAGATAATGTCATTGTATTTCCTGTTGTTTTGTAATAATTTAACATATTATATTGTAAGATTATCATTAAAATATAGTTTCCTTTTAACTTTTTTAAAAGATTTATTTTTAGATATTTCTGTTATTATGGTTACATAGTTGTACAAAGGACAAAATGATTACACATGCTATGCATCTTGACCAATTTACCCCCTTCAATAATCTCATTTATACCTCCCCTCCTCACCTTTTCTCTCACTCTTCTTAATTTTGAAGGATATACATTAGATTCTTGAGTGCATTATCTCCCACTTCCTTCTTCATTAGTGTACCCCTTTCCTCTAGACCCCACCCCACCCCTTTCAAGTACCAGCATCCTGGTTTTTCTTTAACTTCAACTTTGTTTTTGTTTTTTTTTAATATATACTTTTATTGTAAAAATACTGTACAGAAGATTAGCAGTTACATAAGTAGAGTACATGAGTACATTTCCTATCAAGAATTGTTACCGCCTCCTTTGTTTTTCCCCTACCATCTCTTTCCTCCCTACCTCCCCAGGCCCCCCTTCCTCACCTCCCCATGAAATTGTAAAGTTCATCTCATTATTACAATGGGTCAACCTGTGTCCTTATTTAAGCCTTCTGATTCTGGTGTCCTGCTTTTTGTATCAATATTGTTTTCAAAGGAATTATACTACTTGAGTTCTCCCTTGAATCTACCATATTAGATTAATTTTATTTTATTTTATTTTATCTTTGGTGAAATAAGACTCTGAAATTCCTCTGCCATTTTTCCATATTAAGGTTCATTTAACTGAACAAACAAAGACTAATTAAATTGATATATGAACTATTCAGATTTGGACAGCTGGTCCACATCAGAATGAAGCAAAGAAGAAGGAAGCTCTATTTGAGTTCTGCCGTTAAAAACCCTCTGACCTCAAGCAACTCACTTAATATTCTCTTGTCTCGAATTTTGTTTAAGTGACACATTGGAAAGGGCTTCAGGTTGAAAATTTATGACAAAATCACACTCTAACTTTCTTTCTTGGCTTGTCCTAATTCCAACAATGTATTGAGTCATATTTCTGTGTTCAAAAATTTATGAAGTCATTTTAGTGACAAATTATCTCATAAAATTTGTCATTGATGAGTACAGTAATACTCTAGTCATCTCTGGAAATAAATGTTTTAAATGCAGACAAATATACAATTATAATGAAACAATTTATATACTGTCTTAAAGTACAGCAAAATTCAAATCTAAATATGAAGTACTCTAACGTATTTTGTACTCAGAAAGCCACTTTTCTCAAGACCAAATGCTAGTCATTCATCTGTATAGATGACATTGACTTTAAGCTACATACTCTTAGGTTCCAAAGATTCATATGGTGTTTTAATCAGAGTAATTGTGTAACAACAAACATAAAAGGGTAACAAAAATTAACTTTCCCCACTTTACAATGGAAAATTGAAAAGCATTATGGGGATTTGAATCCATAGGTCATGCATGCCTATGACCATTCATATTAACTATTCTCTGCACATATTACTGAAAAACTTATGCTTTATTTAAATGTTTTCACACAAGTCATGTTTGAAAGAGGGGTACATACAAGGATTGAGTTCTTAGGCAACTTTATTTGTGTTTATAAATTTGTGTGGAGGTGCTTTTATAAAAAAATATTTATTCTAGTTGAATATCCAGCGAGCCCTGTATTTCTCCCTAACCCACTAAGGATCAGGTATTGAGTTTATTTTGTTTGTTGGGTTTATGGGAAGGTTCATGATGAAGGATCTGAAATCACACAAGCTTTTTTAAAGAACATTGAAACATTGTTTTCAAGACTAAATGGGTGGTGGGTAAGATGTAATTATTTTGTTCACAGTAGCCTTAACATTAAAAAAAAAACCAAAACCTTAGTTTTGTTATTTTTTCTTTTGTTCGTTATTTTTAAGGGTTTTAAATAGAATGCTTTAGAAACTGGCTGTGACTTGGTATACAAGATTAATTATCAGACTAAAAGTATGGCTTAAGTTGTAGAATACTTGTTTAGCAAACACAAGACAGAACAATAATAGTGAATTATTTTATGAATGTAATTGCAGGTTTTGTCCCAATATTATACCTTACTTTACCAATGGGAGTTTATGTGGAGGTGAGAAGTCACAATCCCATTATATATAAAATATTGCCATTGCTTAAAAGTTATTTAATGATAACTCTCAAATCTCCTTTTACTATAAAGTAACACATTTGTAATGCATTCAAAACTCTTTTGCCAAGATAACAACACCTCACAAACTTCTTTAAGTGTATTATTTGTATTTAGTTATAGTGGTATAATGTTTTATTCAGTTATAATGTTCCATTGCTATTCATATGATTTGAGTATTGATTTTTTTCTAATATAGCACTGCTGTTATTATAAAAATACAAAGCTTTCGTTAGAATTTTGAATGGATCTTGTTTTTTTGGCGGGGGAGGGGGTCCAGTCGTGGGGCCTGAACTTTGGGCCTGGGCACTGTCCCTCAGCTCTTCAGCTCAAGGCTAGCGCTCTACCACATGAGCCACAGCGCCACTTCTGGCTTTTTTTTTTTTTTTTGTTCTATGGTGCTGAGGAATTGAACCCAGGGCCTCAGGCATGCAAGGCAAGCACTCCACCAGTGAGCCACCTTCCCAGCCCTGAATGGATCTTGTTATGCTTAAATAGAATAGTAATGTTCAATCATTGATACAATATTGAATCTCATCTATTTGGGCTATAATAGAAAAACATAATAGAATTACTGATCGTTCAATGGAATGTCATTAAAAACAGATCACAAGTTCACATGAAATGCCAGGGATCTGTTCATATACATCTCTTTTAATTAAATGTAATCAACTGTTTTTAAACCTTATGCAGAGACAATAAAATATTTACCTACATTTATCAAGATCCTTTATAAAAATCACATTTTTTCCCTTTTCTGCCATGAGGAGGGGTTACTCAGAAAACAAATATATTGATGAATAGGAATTATGTAACCTGATAATCCTCTAATGTAGTTTTTAGCTTATAGTATTAGCAGCATAAGGTATGATGTTAATTTAAAAAAGTATTTGCCTGTCAAACTTCCTCTCATAGTTTGAATCCATTTATCACCTACACTATAAGTAATATTAATAGTGGGAAGCAGCACAAAATACTTTGAATTGAAAAGTTGCAACATCATTTCTCTTCACTTGTGTAACATTTAAATGTATTTACTCTTATTTAAAATTTTTAAAAAATCCAGGATAGTAGAGTCTCCAAGATTGCAGAGCTCAAAATAATTGAGGCTCAAAATAATCCCATGGGGAATAGCAAATATGGTCATTTGTGCCATATTTATCCACAAACTCCACTCCCTATTGTTAGAAGGCCATCTTACCACCCACAGCCAGGCAGCACAGCATAGTCTGATAAAGAATGGAGACATTTATGCATTCAGAAAGTCAGCTTACAATTTTCCATTATGACACTATTTTCTTTCGAACCTTAGGGCATAGAAAACAAGTTACTGTTTGAAAAGTTGACAATTTTGGCTCTATTAAGGTAGAAACAGCTACCTTAGAACATGTGAATGAATAATAAAGTCTCTTCAGACTTAATACTTCAGGGCAGAGAAAAGAGGTTGGCAAAACATATATTTATTACATGATACAAGGAAATTAGTCTGGCAAAACCGAAAGCTATAAATAGGAATTACTCTTCCCATTTAAAGTTTCCAAGTGCTCTATGGGATATACTCTACTTTAAAATTTTTCTTCTCAGTCCTTATAGTTTAAATGCTTCCATCTAACAAAACTCATTACATTGTACAATTACCATGTAAATAATATAAATAATAAACAGTTACTATAGGGAAATTATCTATAAATATTATGAGGACAGTTATTTTTAATATCTCTTTGAAAGCAATAAATGTACATATCTTAGCTAAAATAACAACTTTATTGTAATTATTTAAAATAATAAAATTCTGAAAATATTCAGTTGTAATCATATATTTTAAACTCATGTGGACTTTGAACTGTTTTTTTATAATGTAGATAGATAAGTTTTTTATTAAACTAAAAGCCATTGGAGCAATATCTACCAGTGAATACTTAGCATGTTCTGAATTATGATGATGCTTGGCACTAGGAAAATTCATAACACCATGAGGTTAAATAAAATGTAAGAAAAATTCTTGGCAAAGTTAGAATACATTGTATTCCATTGGGATATAGATAATGACTTTGATATTGATAATGACTCTGATAGTCTTGCCAGAGCCAACTATTTAAGATTTCAGTATTTTGGATGAATTCATTATCAAACATATCAAATGTTAAATCACATTAAACATAAAATTCAAGTGTTATTTAATACATGTTACTACTCAAAGTGCAGTTTCTTAATTATTTTACTATAGCAATCAATGCTCTTGAGGCTCTTTGTGATTACTGTGGCCATATGGTATAACTATTGTGTATTAGTGTGTGTCTGTGTTTATCTTTCCAATGCAAGATTTGGTGAGAGCATCATAATGAATGAAACCAGCTCTGTTGGTGGTATTTACCACAACAAAGATCAACAAATACTAATCAGTTCTGGATTTATCATTGTGATGATTGTTTAAATGAAGTTTTAAAAGAGTAATGGAGAAAATTTAATAATGGAGATCAAATTTAAAAGCATCTATCAGTAATCTTGGGGAAACAAATCCAAAAATATTTAGCATATTTTTGAGACAGTTTTACTACTGAACCCATGATGACCTTGCATTTTCAATCATCCTGAGTGCTAGGATTATAGGCAAATATGATCCCAACCACCATAATATGTCCATACAAGATTCAAGGAGTTACTTAACTCCTCAGAGTATCCTCTTTTGGACTCACTGTGTATATGTAGAATCCACTATAATTTGTCATACCCCAATGCATTTTAGATCTAGCTTCTGCATATAAAAAAGAACATGTACTGGGTGCTTGGATAATATTGTTGTTTATGTTTCCCTGTTAATTTTAATGTTCATCAATAGTTTCCTAAGCTAATTTAGAATTTAGGAGATATTTAAGTTTATGCCAGATGTTATATTTATTGAATTGTTTGGGAGACAAACTGATGAACAGAAACTAATGAACTAGAAATTGACAAAACCGTCAACTTTTTCTTACTAGGCTCAGTGCTTAGTCATAAGTTTCAAATTTGAAAAGACTGAGAATCAACTGTAACACACTAGCACGCTCCACCAATTACTGAATGCTTCATTGATGGGGTACATTTTAGACCTAAAAAAATACCCACAATTACTGACAAATATAAAAAAACTATTGGCACTTCAGATCTTTCTTTGAATATATTGAGGATTTGTTTATTTTCTTTTCTGACAAAGTAGAAAAGCCCTAAAAACTAAGAGTTCTATCAGTCAGACGTTCAACTTCATTTTTCAAGGCAGATCCAAGAAATTTCCCAAAGAAAAAGTTGGTGTCAAAAGTAATTAGAAGGTATTTCTTTTGAATGATTGTTTTTAAACCTTTTGTACCATTACCAAAAATATCAGTTATCTTTGCCTGAATAGTTTGCTTTTGTTCATTCTTATACACAATCTAATAGGTCAATATAAATTACTGATTTGATATAATCATATCCTTATGCCAAACTATTTTAAGTCAGATTTTTCACCTTTATCATGAAAATGACATTGTGATTACATTGATTGTTGTGTTCCATTGATCAGAGAAGCATTACTAACTTCAGAAAGAAAATACTTAAAATTTATTGAAGTAAAGAGGACTTCTAAAGAGACAAACTAAGCAAGAAGGGAGGTCCTACTTGTCTATTCTAAATTGTACTCAAGTGGCTTTAAGAGTTCTCATATCTGCAAAGGACGGCTAACCTTTAGGTTGTGTCTGCACCAGGGATCCTGGGCACAAAAACATTGCGCTGAGTCAACTTCTCCAAACACAATTGCATATTATTATTTCTTCCATCTATGTTAAACCCATAATCAGATTGAAAAATCTATAGTCAGTGATAATGGAGTGCTGAGACAATTGTCCATATCATTCAAGCCAAAGAAACTCTTTGATTTGAAATTCTGTATCTAAATGATTGGGGCCAGAGTGCTCTTTTGGTTTGAATGATTTGGGTAATTGTCTCAGTTCTCCACTTCATCTTGCTAAGACAAATTGCTCCCAAGCAAACATATGAGCTACCATACTCACTAAATGCAGGAAAAATATGTACATATTCTGTGGCATATAAAGTTTGTAAATGTTTAAAGGAAAATAAAACAGAAAACTACTGCGAGGATCATTTACATATTTTCAATACCTCCTTTACTGAAAAATAAATTAGACTATGCAGGCTCACACATGTTCACAAAATTACATTTTAGCACAGCTATTTATCACAAAACTATTTCTGAGAATTAAACAATTCTTAAAATATTGATCATCACAAATGATCAGGAAAGAAACAAATAAGAATCTTCTAAATTAAACATGGTTTTTAAAAAAGAAACTCATTTAGTATCTCTAGCTACCAGAGTAAAATATTTATGCTCAAGAAACCAGAACATCAGGACAAAGCTGAGTACATTATTGTCATGCTTTCAGTTCCTCACTTAGCTACGTTCATATGGTCATGTACTAAGTGGTATGCAGAAACAAGATGCATCATCTAAAGTGCATCATTGTACTGGTAAACTCTCCCATTGAAAAGCCAAAGTTCTGATCTACCCGGCAAGCACCAAAGCACTCAATGATGATGAATGGCTAGGACTGGTTTCTTTCTTCCAGTCCTCACTGAGAAGTAAGTTTCCATTATCTACTCCACATCTTCACTCCATCACCTTGACAGGGGCAGGCTGCTCTACACTTCGCTTGCTTCCACTTTCAGACACGACACTACTTACCTCTCTGATTCTAGGATGAAAGAAAAAACAATAGCAAAGTTTGGAGAAGACTTCTCATTTCTACAGACATCAAGGGCATCTTTCTTTCTTTTAATTGTGGCCCCAAATAACTTGGAACCAAATCATTTCAAATAAAGCAGCAAAAGTTTCACTTGCCAGTGTTGAAATGTTGAAATGTTAGGTAAAATAAATGGGGATTTACGAGGGCGGGGGGGGGGGAGGGAAGAAAGAGACCAAAAGTGCTATCTTTGGCACCATCGTTGATCCTCATGAATATGATATATTTATTCACTTTGCAAGGAGAGCACACTTCTTGGTGTCTTCCTGAGGTTTCCTAGAAGTCTGGAAGCTAAGTATAACTCATTCGGTATTCCTTTTGTGAATATTGTCTATATCTACAGAGCAGAGCATGCTGGAAAAAAGGCAATGGGGAGATGGACTTATTTACTTTTTTTTGGTAATCATTCATTAGCCTTTTGAGAAGAAAACAATATTATATATATATGTATGTGTGTGTGTGTGTGTGTGTGTGTGTGTACATAACACACACACACACACACACACACACACCTTTTTGGGGCAAAGAATGGAGAAAGCTATTATAACTGACAGTGACTACCAGAAATGGCCACCTTCTGCAAAGACGTTTCCCTGCATATAATATACATTCATTCTATGTAAAAAAAATAAGCTCTGGACCCTAAAATATCCAAGATAATAATTCCTGAATATAAGCACTGTATGTTACCTCCAATGATGGGCAGTTTCACTTAGGGAATTTGAATCTATGCCTTAAGGAGAGAGAGTTATTTTTCCCTTTGCACTTTCCTGTTTTACAGGCATTTCTGATAACTGAATATGGGAAATAAAGATTTTTTTTTCCAAGGAAGCAATCACTTTTAACTAAGGGAAATCAGCATTATACTACATATCACCAAACTCTCCAAGTTAGGCCGCTAAATACTTTATCTGTTTAAAAGAAATCAAAAGAAAAGTGAAAGAAAAATGAAAGCTTCTGGGAAGAGAAGAGTGGTGAGAATAATCAAAAGTAGCTCAGGTCCTTTAAGAGCCATTAGCAAAAGAAAGATGGCCAAGAGAAGCACATCCCCAGGGAATGGCCAGAGTCCTCTGATACTTGTGCTGGGCCATCAATGGAATACAAGAAATGCAAATTACTGTTTTCTGACCACAAGATAAATTATATTTACAGATGCTGAAGATACTCTTAACTCCCTTCAAATGAACATCCCATCACATAGGATAAATTCATGTCTATATTATACCATTTTTTTCTTTCCTTCATGGCTATTTTACTGATTCAGTTGTATACTTGTTCTGACTTAATCTGCCACATAAATCCAGGTGGTTTTCTAAGTGGAGTGGAATACTTTGAATGGGTTCAGGTTTTAATGCATAAATTTTCCATTTGGGTAAGAACTCGCTAACATTAGTATTTTGTTGTTTTTCTCCTATAAGCAACAGCATTCCATTATAATTCTTTATACATACTTGAGGGTCAGAGTTAATAACAATTTTCCAACACTACAATGTGACAGAAAGGTTAAGAGCAGATATCCGAATAGCTCCTGGATTCAAAACCTTCCTCTGCCACTGATTGGTGTTATGAACTTCAGAAAATTGCTTGACTTTTCCATTCCTTGGTTTTCTTATTGTAAAACAAGATTATGTAATAGTATGTGCTATGTTCAGATAATAGGAAAATATAATTATTTACTGTCTATAAAATGTAACATAACGGACATATAGAAAACCTCTTATAAATGTTGGTTAAATGAAACCTATTTTCAAAAGATCGTTTTTATAAACACTGACACAAGTGTATCATATTTTCTTTTCTTTCTGTGCAGCAGCTAAGTGGGAAAGGAAAATCAAAGCCAAACCACAGAAAGTAAACTGCACTGATTTTTACAGTGGGGCAAAATATATCTTACATCAGCTCAACATCACAAAAGCCACAAAATAACCAAAATAGGAAACAGAAGACAATGTGTGCTAAGTATGCAGTTAAGCTTTTAATATATTTGTAATGAGGCTTTATAATCCACCAACCTTGGTATTAATCAAAATTAGACTTTATGAGCATTAAAATGACTTGTAAATAATGAGATTTCTGAAACACTGAAGATAAAAAATAATTGGCTAATCTCTGGAGCTCCACAATTTGCTTTTAAGAAGCAGAAATATTTTCTAGCACTTTGGAGATAGTCACTATCTAAAAACTGATTTTCTATTTGTTTAGCTTAGGCCTTTGGCCCTCAGAGGTACAGTTCTTTTTTGACTGGGAACACTCAGCTTCCACAGGTGTATTTCCTCTGGCAGATTTATTTGCCTCATAAAAGCTTTATATAGCTCATAAATGCAGACTTTCAATCCTACAGGTACTGCTGATCTGGAAGTTTTATTTTATCTTTCAGACTGATGAAAATGGCACATCCTTGTGGGGAGATACTGGTATGAATGGCAGAGCAATGGTATAAAAATGGAAGAGAGTGATCTTCAAGAAAAAAAAAGTAAAAAAGGCTGACAGAGAACTGTGAAATGGAAGTCCACAGGGAGACAGAGAGCTGCTAACTGGGAGCTGCAGGGGAGAAAGATCCGCCAAGAGAACTCAGAGGAGTAAGTACTGCTGTGTGAGAAACCAGAGCCAGAAATGCACCACAGATCAAGTGGAAAGAGAAACAAGTTGAAACTTGCAGTGTGTATTTAGATTTCTGAACGACAATGTATATTGATTCTCAAGATCCTCTTGGTATTTTCACTTAGGAAATCAGTACAATTAAAGGCAAAGAAACAGAAAAGCGGAAGAATCTCTTTCAAATAGCAAGTACATTCAAAAAATTTTTTCTAGAAAGATAAATACAATGATAAATAAGAGTAAGTGTTTACATTTAATGTTCATGAAACAAGATATAAACATGCATGAGATTTCTGTGTATCAGAAGTAGGATTAGAAAGAATAACAGTGTCAGAGAAGAGACGAGGTGAGCACTTATTTTTACAGTTCAGCAAGTATAAATTCCACATCAAGGACTTGTAGTAGAGATGATCACAGGTTTGAGGTGTACTTTGAATTTGAAATCACAAATATAGTGCTCAATGCATGCCAAAACATTTCCAAGAGACATAAATTTACTTTTATTCAGTTCTCATAAAGTCTCTCAGGAAGGTGGTCTTTGTATTATCCCTATTTTAAAGAAAAATGTTTGTAGACAGGTTAAGATGAATTGTTTTCTGGAAAGTGTTAGGAGTTATAGATTCAGGGCTTTCTCACATGACAATCCATAATTCTGTAAGGGAAATGGACAAGGATTTCAAGGAGGTTGGAATGCATCTTGTGTCTACTAATTAGCCATTCCACGCCCACCCTAAATGAATGAACCTTCTTCCAGTGACCACCCAATTATCATTTGAAATAATGACAACTCTGTCAACATATGAATGCAGAGTGTTTAACACCAGATTGTATTTTGAATTTTAGGCTAAATATTCTATACATGAGGGATGAAGGAAGAATGTGAAGAATCAAAATGATTCCAAATTTCCATTTTAAGAACCAGATTGCTGTTACTGCTCTTTCGTTGCAGTGAAAAAAAATAACATTTCCGGTTGTGGCTTACTATATAAATTATACTATGTACATTCAAAGCTTATTTGGAAGATTTGTTTCAGAAGCATTTACTTTTACACTTAAAATGTAAAGTTAGAAGGGTGACTTAAGCCTTAAAAACTTGTTTTCAATCTGGGAATCTGACCTGTGGGAACCAGGTCGATTATTGAATGTGAGGCCTAGTGAGTCTAGGCAAGCAGAGGTGGGAAATGAGGAGGGGAAAGGATGTCAGTACATGCATTGCTTCAGCTACCCACATCCCTCCAACAAAATCCAGAACTTCCTCTCATTGTGTTATTTTATCTTATTGTAAAGATGCTGTATAGAGGGGTTAGTTACATGACTAAGGTAATGAGTATATTTCTTCCTATTTTATTGTAATTGACACATTTTCTCACCTCGATCACTTTCAGACACAGAAACAGTCAGCACCTCTTCCCTACTAACATTCTACAGCATTATCGTTGTTCTCATCTCACACCCTGCTCACACTGAAGAATAAATCTTGTAACATTATCAAATATATATTCAGTGATTGTTCCGACTTTCTGAAGCACAAATCCTAAATCCTCAGAATGTTGGAAGTTATAAGGGTATTTCATATTTTTCATGACAATACAGGTAGTTGGCGACACTTAGATAACTTCCAACTAAGGGATGCTTGCCAGAAAACCAAGCTATGATCACAAGAAGGGAAGAGGGTCTGGAAGCTGAATTTATCATCAGTGATGGATGACTTCACTCATTATGATATGTATAACGTAAAGGAAGGTTCAGAGAGTCTCTATGTAACTGAACATGTTGAGATGTAATGGAAGGTCTGCCTTCCTCTCCACATGATTGCTTGATGATGATTTGTTCAATCAGTGTGTTCATTGGTAATCTTTATTACACACACACACACACATACACAATGCAAATGGATATAACAATTGGATAACTTAAGTGAAGAAATTCCCTATATTCCCTCTAATAAATCAACTGAATATAACAACATATTCATTGTTGTAGGGAAGTAAGAGCATATCACCTAGTATGACTTGTGACAGTTTTGAGACTCTCAATCTTTGAGACTCCACAGTCTTTGGCATCTAATACTATTTCTAGTTACATTCTCTCAGAAATGAATATAGGAAACCCAGTTATTGTCCGTTGAAGAATCCACTTCTCTAAATATTGTTTGAATGATATTTCAGAACAGAAAATAACCATTTGTCTCATCTACTTAGTAGGACTATAAATTCTCAATTTATACAATACAGTTACTTTAGTGATACGTTTATGTCGTGTCAAAATGCTATGCTCTTCAGGTTCTTTATTCCCCTGTCAAATCTTAGGACAATGATAGGCTACACATACAATAACTTAATGCAATAACTTAATTTGTTTCAGATGTAATTAATTAATGAAATTAATCAATGAAAAGAGACCAACTTTGAAAACATAAGAAATGTCTCACAGCAGAGCATGAGAAGTTCTACCATCTCAAAAGTTCAAAAATGAGAACCACATTACATTAAAAAAGAATTTTGCAGAAAACTAGCAAAGAGTAAGAGGGAAAATAAAGTTAAGAGAATTAAAAATAAATCCTTGCTGCTGTCTTAAGGGAACCAGGATTTTTTTTAAGTGAATGTAAAAAAGCATTGAGGAGAATGAAAATAAGTGGAGAAAAAAATCAGATGGTCATCAAGTAACTAAACTATAGGGTTTTTCAAGGAACATAAACCTGAGTGAGCAGAAATTTAACTTGATTTTCCCATAGCTTGATGATAATCACACAATAACACTGATTTTAAAGACAGTAATAGGCATGCACACATTTGCATACACTCCCTCTGCAATCACACACCTATTGTATATGTATTGATAGAGAATATTGCAGTTAGGTAACTCAGTGCTTAGGGAAAACTAAATAGTCTGCTAGTAACATGAAATGCCAAAATAGGAGGATGTTAGAGGGCAAAATTGGAATTTCTTCATAGAATGTTTTGTTTTACTTTTTATGTTTTATTTTCATTCTGAAGGTTTACTCTGTTCTTTAATGGACGTCAAAAGGTTGATTAGGTTAACCCATTTCAACAATGAGATGTACAAGACACTATGTCGAAAAAACAAACTTTACAATTTAGGCAGGGGAGATGGAGGAGAGAAGCAGAGGGGAAGGGGGATGGGATTTGGAGAGAGAGGGAATGTAGTTGTGGAGATATATGGGAAGGGATGGTAGGGGAAAAACAAAGGAGGAGGCAACAATGCTTGATAAGAAATGTACTCCTTACCTTGCTCATGTGATTGTAACCCTTCTGTGCAATATTTTCACAATAAAAAACATTTTTCAACAAGGTTGATTATATTCGACTCAGTAAGGAAGCTTATTTTTTTAGTATATAGGCTTTCTCAAAATCTCACATTTTTTTTTAATGTTTGGTAATACTTTGCCTTGAGTAAAGGGCAAACTATTTGATGCCATTTTTATATGCAATTTGGTTTATTGTATTATTGATTGTAAATTATATGAACTAGATCTGACTTTGCTGAATCAAATGAGAAGAAGAAACACAACAAAATAAAACAAATTTCAAATTCTATGAACTAATATCAGATCAATACCTATGAGTTTTTATTTTATGGGCCGATTTTGGTAACCTTATATATTATGATAATTGATGAGCACTGTGAGCTCTGTAACAAGGAGAACTAGAGGAATAGCATATTAATATTTTGATATGATGATGGGAGCTTATTAACCATAAGAAGAATGTTTATAAATTTTTAAGACAGATTAAGGCACTAATTTTGACCAGGTAATCTTAACTACTTTCTTATAGTCTCTCAGGTTCTTTCACAATTTGTTTGACATTTTTGTGCCTTCTCTGCGAAATGAGTAAAATTTGATCAAAACATTAGGTAAGTAATATCCTGTGATATTAACCAAATATGATCTGCCTGTTTTTGAGTAGATAAAGACAGCAATTACTAAAGTTATGATTATCCTCTCCTGTAAATAATAGTATTCTGAAACATGTTATGTTTTCTCAAATTTACAATGAGCCATGGAAAAGCAGAAGATAAGGTTAAAAAAAAAACAAAAAAAAAGCAAAAAAAAAAAAAACCAACAAACTTTGACGGCCCAAACTTTTACCTATAGGATCAATTTATTGTTTCAGTTAATTTTATTATATTTCTACTGTCAGTTAATGAAATAACTGCTTAAGATGTCATTATAGCCCAAGTGGTGACTTTATGTGACATATTTAGACCAATATCTTGCCCTCTTTGTGCCAGTAAATTCCAATTGGTAAATAAAAACATAAAAAATGATAATATCAGTGAAGTCTTGTACATGGTTGGTGTGTTATAATTGTGCATTATTTAAATGAGGTGGAAATAATTATTTTCTCATTCTTTTGACTCTGTGTGTGTGTGTGTGTGTTTGTGTATGTATGTGTCTGTCTGCCTGTCCACCCTATGGCTTAAACTTAGGGTCTCTGAACTGTCCATGACCATTTATGCTCAAGTTTAGCATTTTACCACTTGAGCCACAATTCCATTTCTAGCTTTTTGGATAGTTATTTCGAGATCAGGATCTCACAGACTCTCTTGCCCAGATTGGCTTCAAATGAGATCCTCAGATCTAAGCCTCTTGAGTAGCTGGGATTACAGGTGTGAGTCACCAGTACCCAGCTAACTTAGTTTTTTGCTCAAGGATAGTGCTCTACCATTTTGAGCCACAGTGCCACTCCCAGTTTTCTAGTACTTATTTGAAGAGTCTGTGAGAGCTACAGATCTCAGCCTTCTGAGTAGCTAGGATTACAGGCATGAACCACAAGTGCCCAGTGTATATTGACTTTTTAGCATAAAGGTAATTATACAATTATTTGCTAGTAATAGTGAAAAATATTTAGTAAGAAAATTTATGAATTATGGCTTAGTATTGAGGTACAAAGGAGTTGATGTGGTTGGAGCAAAATATTCTAAAGTTTCAGTTGAAGTTTGGGATTTATAATCTAAATATGAACTGGTAAATCACCAAGCATAGTGACAGACTGTAAATGCTTGCAATCCATTGGGAGCTTAGGTGGCAAGAGAATGCTGAGTTAAAGGCCATCCTGAGGGATATGGCATTAATTTGTCTCAAAAAAGAAATGAAAATTGATGCTAAGAGTATGGCTTGCTGCTGCCAGAACACTTGCCAAGCACACACAATACCCTTTACTCAACTTCTACCACATCCAGGCACACACAATACTTTTTACTCAAATCCTACCATAGCCAAAGTGGGGGAAAAGTTCAGGTGTATTAAATTCATTTTATTTATAATGTTTTTATGTGATTATCCATGTGACCCTTATAGTATTTATTAGAAATTTTATGACAGTTCTTTATAGATGTCCATATTTTTAGTTAACTCCCTACTGCATTGGTATATAACCTGAGTATTAACATTTGTACCTCTGCATATGCTAATAAAGAATGACTTTCCATTCATTAATGATTTTCAATTATCTCTTTGTACACTAATAAAGGGACTATACAAATGATATTTTAAAATACATTAAGTAATAAATTCAAATTGCATAGATTTTAAATTATCGTATGATGGTGATCTTTCACATTTTATCCAGTGTGAAAACAAGACTGCAATAGATTATTTTGATTCAATATTAATTACAGTTTTCTCCAATGAACATGGTAAAGATATTATAGCAATATGAAAGAATGTTGATTTAATACAATACCATTCAAATTGACATGAATAAAAATATTTATTCAACAATGAGTTAATGAGTTACTAAAGCCATCAAACATCTTGTATATTTTAAAATTTACCACTTGTTTTGATTCTTGAGGGTTTGAAAGTGCTGAGAATATTTTAGAAAAATGTTCAGAATAAAAAACAAAGAAAAGTTAGGAAGAGTTTATATGGTATGCTCCTTTATTCTGTTAACCTACTTTACTTAAAATAATTCAAGTCGTAGCTAGCAGCTAGAAAAATCCAAAAGTGATAAAACCTTAAAACCTACTAAGAAAATTAAAACAGAGTAACAGCTGTGTTTTAGGCAAAGGATAGTTCTTCTTTAACACTTGATTTAATATAACTGAGTGAACAAATAAAGTTATTAAATTGCAATCATATTGAGAAATATTTTATGACAAGCTGATTTTTACCATATATAATAATGAATGTTAAAGAAGTATATGATAGTTTGATCTTGAAGCAAACTAGTTATACTGTATATAAAACTTTTTCCTCTTTCATTTATTTTATTTTATTAATTCTATGATATTTCTACTTTGAAAACCAGTTACTTTATTTGATTATTTATTTATCTATTGGACATACTCCTGAGTTGCCAAAAAGACATACAATTATTTCAGTTTTTATAGAACATTAATTATTAATAAGTATAGACTATAATAATACATTTGGCTTTTATTTCTTTTATACTATTGACTTACTTCTATTTTAAATTTTTATTCATTTATCTCTTCATCCCTTATTTAGAGACACTGAATATGTAAACCTCTATCTTATTCCAGTAACATGCTAACAGGAGGAAGATGATAGACATCTATGAAATGAATAAATATTTCTTAAAATAATTACTAGAATATGAATGCATAGGACCTCATAGGTATTTCTGAGAGAAATTACAAAGCAATTTGACACATTAAATACAAGAATCATTTCATTTTGTTTAAAAATAAAGTTGAACGTAACATTAAAATCTTGGAGCTGGGCGCCGGCTCATGCGGTAGAGTGCTAGTCCAAGCCCAGAGTTCAAGCCCAACAACAACAACAACAAAAAGAAACATTAAAATCTTGCTATACTTAAAGGGGTTTAAATACTTAAGATATGAATGTATGCCAGGCGCCGGTGGCTCACGCCTGTAATCCTAGTCACTCAGGAGGCTGAGATCTGAGGATCGCGGTTCAAACCCAGCCCGGGCAGGAAAGCCCGAAGACTCCTATGTCCAATAAACCAGAAGTGGCGCTGTGGCTCAAGTGGTAGAGCACTCGCCTTGAGCTGAAGAATGCAGGGACACAATGCCCAAGCCCAGAGTTCAAGCCCCACTACCAAAAAAAAAAAAAAAAGATGAATGTAGGTATAATCCATAAACACTAATAGTTGCAAGAGGCTATGGAATATCAGAATGAAGGTTTCCTCAATGCTGAAATCAGAGGATTGATTTTTGTACCACTCTACAGATAGGATTTTTGTTTAATATAATCGTTTTAATGAATAAACAAATGTAAACTAATTCATTATATTCAACAACTTTGTATTTATTTTGAATAAGGTGATGAACTAGATTCCCTTATCTATTATAGCTTAGTAGTTTTGTACATGTCTGACAGTGAAATTTGCTAGTAATTTATTTCTGTTTAATTTCAGGTACATATTACAATAAACAGAGAAAATAGGTTAAGAAAAGATCAATTTCCCAGAAACCTGATTTTCTCAAAGGAGAGTAAAGAACAGAGAACATTTAATACTACTCATATCTCTCATACAAGCAATCAATTTAAAATGATAAGAATGACCATTGAATTCAAATTATTTACCTAGTAATTAACTAGTAACCAATTAACTCAGCAAAACATATCACTGTCTATATTTAAATGATTTAGAATAGTCATTTCCTCTTAAAAATATTTTTGAATTCAAAATAGTTGTTGAAATTCAGAATGTGACCATGGTGAAATATACCTGTAATTTCAGCATCCACAGGTTCAGACAGAATCAGGTGCTCAAGGCAATCCTGCATTGCAAAACAAGAACCTGTGTCCACCATAACTATCACCTATAGGTTAGAGACCAATTCTTCATAAAACTGCTTATATTTCATGTAGGCTGATTTCAGTGAAATTAGAAATTTTTATCTTTCACATATCTTTTAAAAATATTTTATGTAATTAATTGCTTCACTCACTATTTTTCCCTTTTTTAATTTATTGTAAAGGTGATGAATGGGGGCTTCCAGTTACAGAAGTAAGGTAATGGATACATATTTTAAACATTGTTACCCCCTCCCTTCTTTTCTCCTGCTTGCCATTCATCACTCCCCTTCCCCTCCAAAGTTGTAAAGCTTATTTTCAACAGAGCGTCCAATGAATATCACTGTTGCATTTGTTCGTCCTTTGTGTTGCTGTTTCTGTGCTTCTCTTTCCCTTCTACAGATCAGAGAACTTAATATATAAGACAAAGGGTGCATAAAACCAAAACAGAAAGAAAATAAAAATAACTGCATACTGAATATTCAAAACAAAACAAAACAATAACAACAACAAAATCTCTTGTCCCAATCCTTGGAGTTCATTTTGATATGCTTCATATGTTTCATTATATTATGGTCCTATAGACTCAGTGATTGGGCTATTGTGATCCCTGGCTAAGAATATCATAGACATATTCTAGTTATTACAAATGTTCACTCACCTGATTCTAGAACAGTTTTTATTGGGTAACAGCAAGGAAAGCTATCATAACACCACACTTGTCCTATTCACTAATGTCATGATTAATATTGTTTGCTTTAGAGTAGCTAAACAAAGCTTATATAGCACCATGTTTTTTGTGAGAGATTTGTAGGAAAATTATACTAAATTTAATACACTGTGATTATAAATCTTCAGTGCATATTCTTCAGAGAATTGTTTTAAGTTTCTCATATAGTTTATTACTTTTATAGACCTGGCATTTTTATTTAGTACTTCTTATTAAACACCAATAATAATAATAAGATACACATTTTTAATTGTCATGTATTAGTAACTTGTACTTAATTTCTTCATGCCAGTCAATAAAAATCAAATCAGATTAAAGGTCAGTGTATCATGAAGAAAATAAAATGGGTTAAATTGATTTGCAACGAATCTGTACAATTAAAAATATAGTATAAAATTTCAAAGAACAGTAATCATCATGTCACAGACAAACACAAATAAAAACATAAGTTTTACATAAATAGGATTCTCATGTAATAAATGTAGAATTAATTTTATCAGAAGCTATTTTTCCTGAATCTCTAAGCCACTGAGGGAACCGACCCTTTGTATTCCCTTCCCCAATACTTTTGAGCAAATCACATAGTCTGTTCAATCACTGTGATTTTGTTTCTGAAATGTACTTACTAAAAATCTAGTTATATTCTTACGGATTCTGACCTATTAGTTATTCAGAATTAGATGAATTGCAAAGTTCATTACATAATTATTCAGAGATATGTATATACTAAAAAACACATTCCAAATGACCCTCAATTTTAACTTAAATACTCCTTGATTTTGTTAAGAATTTTAAAAGTGGTTCTTTCACACACATACATATACATACACACATACCAAATATGTTTACACTAATAATTTTTCAGCTTCAAGGTTTTTAAATGCAAATGTAGAGAAAACAGGGATATTTAAAAAGATCAATCTAGATTTTATATTTCTTGGTCACCACACACTTAACTGGTGACTACTGACTTATAACCAGTCACTATAATGACTTACTATTCCAATATAACTTATTAATGCTCTCTAAGAGATTCTTTCATGTCTGAATACAATACAATTACAGAGGTCAACACACTGTTTTGAACCTAGTAACAAGTTATGCTATAGCTAATATGTTTAGAAAACCTTTAAATTCAAAATGTTTTCAAACATCAAATTTGAGGGAGAAAGTAAAATTAAAAATGACAGATATATGAAAGAGCCATGACTATACATGAGCTATGCTGGTTGATCATATACCCAGCTCTAAGGAATTCTTTCTATGAAGGAATAGACATAGGCAAGGGGGAAGCATGGAGGGGAAGGCTGGCATTATTGTCTCCAAGTGTTTAATTTTATTGTGTGTTTCTGAATCCACAAAGCACAAATTCACATTTGTGAGAAGTATACTGGGTTCTTTTTCCCTCTTTACATGGCAATATCATTTTTGTTGCCTGGATTTACTTAATCACATAGAAGATTGCCTTATTGTTCCTGGTATGACTCCCGTTTGGAAAAATGATGTGAAAACTGATATTATATGAGTTCTTCACAATACTACATTCCAGGTACCATGTTTGTCTTTTATAAAATAGATCAAATAATAGAGATTGAGCCAACACAATTTCTTTTGGGGGAGGGGAATCAATCTTCTCTTATTTTCCATCATTTTCAAAATTCTAACTATTGGCTAGACTTTGTGAGAATGATCAAAGCTTAATAATAGATCCTTTAACATTTTTTAGTGATAGCAAATTAATGCTTTTGTAACAGGGTATTGGTCATAGTAGGAGTGCAAGAATTATTGAACAAATGGATATAATGGAATCAATGACCTCAGAAACTTGACATCCTTAGGGTCTTATAAAAGAAGTAATCCTGGATGATAGTTTGTAGTGTCAAGGGACTGAACCATAGCTAAAGATTTTATACTTCAGATATTACTGTAAATCATAGCTTAGAAAATGATAAATTGTGACTAATGAGAAATAATGATTTCAAATTGTTACACAACCAAAAATAATGCTACATAAATTGTCTTCATATTGTATTTCTGATTTCAAAGGGCAAAAAAGAAAACTGAACTAAAATGTAGCCACAATAGTATCTAATATTATTTAAGCTGATGCTGTCAATGATAATGTGGGTAAAAAACTTCCGTGTTTGATTTAAACTATTGAAGCCAAATGAAGTCAGTCAATGTCATCTTTAAAACCTTTACTGCGTGGAGATTTTGGCTGAGGTTTTACCTTGCTTTATTCAAAAAGACCCAAGGGAGATATTATCCTTCAGTCAAGTACAATGCCTTAGCACATTGCTGATTTTTGCTACACTACCCATTATAACAAACTAGGGGCTGAGAAGGTGATCAGAAAAAATAAACAGGTACTTAATCAAGTAATAGACATGTGGAATAGAGTTTTTCTAACAATGTGAAATAGTAGGAGCATTTCTATCTATTGTAGAAAATAGTCTGTAATTTAGCTTATCATCTTTAGAAATATCCATTTATTACAGTAATTTATTCTACGCAACATTGATGGACAAGTTGACCTATAGGGATCAATTTAATATTGATTGAAAATAAGTATTTGCCTATTAAACATTTAAGTAACAATAAAGAGAAGATTAGCTTTTTATCTGGTATAATAAATTACTAGAATTTGGTTCTGACAGTAATCATTCTGGAAAGAAACAATCATGGAGGGACCTTAGAGCACTCTAGCCTGACTCACATAATTTTTATTATACTAGAACTCGAGATGTTGAGTTTTTTCTTCATTTATTATGGACAAGATTCTAGTATTGTATTCACCTTGGTTGAGGGGACATTAGTTATGGATGAAGACTCTGATTTCCCCACTCCATCTGGACAACTTAATGAGCAGGCTCTCTCTTTCAGAACCAAATGAGATAATGCATGCAAAATCATTTTGAAGAGCATAAAATACTTCACAAATACAAAGTATTATTACTTTCAGACAAGTAATTAGTGCCTTTAGTAATAAAGAAGTACCACTTGACAATACTAATGTATGAAAGATTGTCCTTTGAAAGTGACCCTCTAATCATTTGGGCACATATCTAAATGACAAGTAGTGTAACTTAAGATACTTTATCTTACTTTCCTTATGAGAATCAAAGAACTTTGAAAAGAACAAGGACCATAAGGATAAAAAAAGGTACAAAGTGTCTTCTTGTTCATTAAAAAGACTTTAAGATATATTGGAGATCTATTTACTACCAAAAATGTGATATTGAAATACAGCAGAAGTAATATTTTCTCTAAAAAATAGAGAAAAGAAAAATTAAAGATTTTTTGTTTAATTTAATTTACTTTCTTTGTAAATCTGTGAATATCTAAACACATTTATTTGGAGTTTTAAAGATAATTCAAATCTATTATTTTGAGTTCATATATTTCTTTAATGGAGCTTATCAAAAGAGTGATATTAATATATTTTATCAATTTATTTATATAACAATATGAGTTATTGGGCTGGGATGTAGTTCAGTGGCAAAGCGCTTGGCTAGCAAGTGCAATGTCCTGGGTTAAATCCCCAGTACCAAAAAAGAAAAGACAAAAGAAAACAACAAAAAGAAACCAATATGAGTTACTGTCTTTAAAATGTAATTTTAACACAAATTATGGCTAATTTTTTGCAAAGCAGCATAAGTTAGTACCATGATTTTTATATTCTTGATAGAATTATGAGCAATCAATTCCTTAATTAATTCACAATGAAGGAACTAAATACATGATGGCTGGAATTTTTGAGTATCAATATGTATCTGACTTGTCAAAACTGTAATTATGTATCATCTTATTTAGAATCTATGATTAAAAAATATATTTGAAGTTTGAGGTACTATCCAATGCAGATATCTGATTAGATTTAGACAAAGTAAATTAACTGTTTAGAGAAAGAAAGCCAATACAAAAAATCATTAATTAATTTCAAAGTTTTCAAAATTTACATCTTTTATGAACATTTCTCAAAAATGCAAGTGCATGTGTGATAGTGTTATCACATGGTAGACTTTAGACAGTAGAAGAAAATAGTATTTGAAAAAGTTGGAGTACATTTCATATTTCTTTAAATAATTCAGACTAACATTTCCAAATTAAAATCATGCTATTTACAAAGTGGCAATTAACTTGAAATATCACTATTCTCTGCATTCCTTCAGAGGCATAACTTTTCTCCTACTTTGGAAAATAAAAAAAGCAACAGGAACACACACACCTACACATAAACACACACACACACACACACACACACACACATACACACAATTCCAGCAAAAGTACAAGAAAAAAATGGTGCTCATGATTTCCCATGAACAATTTCATTTGTAGACTTATAGGATCTATTTGAAAAGATATTTCAGCTCAAAAGATTATACTACTTCACAGAAACAGTTGGGGAAAATTACATAAAGCTTTTCTGATTATTGAATTGTACATAAAATACTAAAATTGAACCTGGGATTTCCATCACATTCTGTAATGGAGGGAAGACATGGAGAAAGTACAAATTAAAAACAAACAAATAAACTAATAACTGAATCCCCTTTAACAAGAGTATCAAAACAAGGACTGAGAAGGAGAAAACATTGTGATCAATTTTAAGAAAATTTATTTTTCATTCGTCATGGACATAGTGTATCATACTAGGATCTTCTGAACAACATAAAACTCCCCCAAAATATAACATTGCTATGCATTGAGCAATATCCCTAAATAAGAGAAGAGGAGAATTTAATAAAGCTCACATTTCAAAAAATATGTAAAAGTAAAGATATATGGCACCTTTTTAAAAAGAATAAATCCTTTTATTCTATTATTATTTTAATTTTGTTATCTAGTGATATGACTAGCCTAAACTATTTTAACAACTATTATTTTTATCCACTGATAATTAAACTGATTTGATCTTTTTTATTTATTAAGGAGCATTTAATTGATATTTCTTTAAACTATATCGTAAAAGTCAGGTACTTACATGAATTTTCTTAGAATGCCATTTTACCTTTAAATTTTCTACAAACATATGTACTATCTATATTTTTTATTTTCATAGAGGGATTCCTTTTATAAACTAGAGTGCACATTGCAATCCAAGCTTTATCATTTTCCTCTACACTGAATGTCCAGTCATCATTTTGGTTAGTCCACTGGCTCTCTTATGTTTCATGTGTTAGACTTTTGTTCACATTGTATGGAGGTCATGCTTTAGGTTTATGGTACTTCATAAAATTATATTGCTATTTCTCTGTCAATCTCAAATGTGGGTAAAGTCTATTACATGTATAATTAAACACACTGGTGAACAAGATCTCAATCTTAAGTAATAAAAGTGAACCAATTTCAACACTCGGGTTCCTTTTGAGTGTACTCAATATTTATGCTGCTTGATCTATTTTTGATACTTTAGCCACACAGTTTTTTATGAATAAGAACTCACATAACAATAACAGAATAACAAATTATAAAACTATCAGGTTATTTATAACTAAGTAAGCCATTTTCTGTCCTTATAATGTGTATTAATATCAGATATTTGAACAGTTTCAAATTACAGAAAATATTTTGATGATTTCATCCTATTATTACACTAGATTTAGAGAAGGATTTACTAGTTGAACTCACCCCAAAACATTTTGTCACGTTAATCATCTCCAGAATAGTAGCCATTAACCTAGTCTAATAAGATTGAACACGCTATTGATGTTGGCCTAATTAAATGTTTTATGAACAATAACCATTAGGTCATAAGTAGAGACACAAGAGCAGTAACGTACATTTTGTTGAAGTAATATCCATGACCTTTACAAGCAGCTTTCACAAACTAAGATAAATACATAGTCTTTAAAACTGTATCATTTAAAGATATTTTTTCAAAACAATTTACCAAGCCAAGAAATTATGATTACAAATGTAACCAGGCCATTTTTTCTAATTAATCCATTTATATGTATAATAGGGAATATAAGCAAAACAACCTAAAAGTTAATGGAACGGATATGACGTCAATCATCATATTGCATTGAAGAAGATCATTAAGGGAATACCACATTTTGTGTCATTTAACATCATTGACAGTTTTTTTAATTAGAAACCATAAACAGCCAAGAAAAAAATAAGAAAATATTCTTATGAATTGACACCCTGTGCATATGTGAGAGTTTTATGTTAGTCATACTATAAAGATAATTTTTGTGGAAAATATTGTTTAAATAATATGATTTTTTATTAATCAGATAGTAGGTGTGTACAGGAGCTTATACTTTAAGTAGATTTCTAGATCATAAATTTTAGAGTGTACCAAAAATCACTATCAATACACTATATATTTAAATAGAAAATAATTCCTTGGCATTTAAAATTCATTACAAGAGTATATTTTATTTTTTAAATGCTATTTGTTAAGGTGAGTTGAATAGAATTGAAATATATTTGGGGAATTGTGAAAATAGACCAATAAAACCTGTTATATTTGTTTGGAGGGAGGTGAAAATGGTTTAGAGGAAGTAATAGAAGACCTGAAATTGATTGGAATACAAGGTAAATGTGTGGAAAAGTCAAAGTGAAATTCCCCTGTATAAATTATGTGAGCTATTTATTAAAATAAATTTATTCTCAACACAAATAAGACTTTGATTTTTAATTTTTTAAAAGGAAAAGAAATATTTAGAAAACAGAATGTTTTCATTTCTGGTTCTACAACTTACTCTTAATAAAATTACATATTTCTAATGGAATTTGAAGAGGAAAATGGACCATCAACTTTATATAGGTTTATGTGCTACTTCTGTTGGGATAGTTCAAAAAATTAGACTAGGAAAACATATTTCTTCCTTAGTACTCTTGAGTTTAACATTTTGAGTAGCTTTTAACTGTTTGTTATGTCAGTGGTAAAGAACTCTAGGCACTAGTTGCACGCATGCACAATTCAGCATTCCTTGGAGCTAAAGCCAAAAGCTTTTCTTACTTACCCCCAGCATGCTGAAAAAAAGCTTAAAATACTTTATATCCATGAATTCTGGTTTTAACTTTCAGTTACTCACCTATAAGGAAAAAAAAAGAGAAGGAGAAAAAATATGGTTAGTATTACAATGTTTAGTAGATTGTGTTATACACAGCAATATGATAATAAACACCCTTGTCTACTGCATGGTAGTGTGATATGTATCTCAATAACAAATTCTGCAAAGAAGTTTGTAAAGATTTTGTATTGCTAGGATTTTAGGAAGGCAACAATTTCTGTTGACTTACTTGAAAATAAAATAATACATGTTTGGCAATGAATAACCAACTTAGCATAGAACTTTAATTTTCTAAGTTTATTATCCTAAGTAATAGTTGTTTACATTTCTTAATTAAAAGAAATGTTCTAGTCAGGCATTTGTTCACTGCCATCTAAACAATTGATCTGGCTAGTTGCCTCGATTTTCCCATTGGGTCCTTCCCGATATTCAAAGGACTCAGAGGAAAGACAGGTTGTCTCAAGGGAAGCTTAAACTTCAGTCTCAAAACTCTGAGAGCTGAACCAGCAGAAGTTTCTGTCTTTCAGTGGTCTGAGATCCCATTGTTTTGTTTCCAGAATATTTTCTATACAATTTTATTCTCCTCAAAACAAGCACTAGCCTTATGAGTATGATTCAGAGTAAAAAGAAAACACCAAAATTTACTTTATAAAGTGGACACGGAGGCACAGAAACTATTTGTTTAGTACATATATAAAGAGGAACAGGATTGCCAAGGGTTGAATATTAATATAAATTGTACATTGCCTGCTGAGCATGCATGAACCCCAGGTCTATAACCAGCAGGACAAAGAAAATAAAGTAAGTATTCTATTTCCTGTAAGACATATTATTGGCAAACTATTCTAGATAGTTTTAATATATTCTTTAATCTACAAATTAACACAACATAAGTGACTTCAGTGTTAATAACAATTTACATAATACAGGCTGTGATGTCATAGGCTTGTAATAATAGCTACTTGAGGCTGAAGTAGAATGGTAAGTTCTACTCTAACTTGAGTAATTTAGACAGATTTTGCCTCAAAATAACACAAATTAATCTGCAAGGACTAAGTGGGAACACAAACGTAGTTTAATGAGTATGAAATTCAAGGTTCAATCCCTAAAACTAAGAAAAATAAATATCAACAGTGTTCCAATTTGTACTTCATCAGCTGAAAACGTGTTTTTTTTTTCTCACATAAACACTACTACCATAAATTCTCCTAATAACCGAATCAGGTCGTTAAAAGGACACTCATTCTTTTCAGTTGTATAATTATGAAGCTAACAAAAATAATGGTAATAATTGTGACTGAAATTAGAGTCCCAAATGTCTTCTCCCAAAAAAATCAAATTTGAAAAACCTAATGCCAACATCATTCCAGCAATAAAATTATAATAAACTAAATATTATTTTCCAAGCAGCTATGCACTATTAATTACCAAGGTATTGAGAGCATATATGAATTTTTTTTCAATGCTAGGTCTTTATAACACTTAGAGAGCATATAATTTGAAATATATAAAATTGGAGGACGTAAAAGGTGTTGTCTTCATACTTGAAAAAAATATTTAGTATAATCTTAAACAATGAGAATGAGAGAAATTGGACAATGAAGGTGTATTGCAGGTGTTTCTTTCTATTATATATAGACATAATTAAGAGTTTCTTTTTTATAATACTGAAATAAACTTAATACACCGGATTGAATTTTAAATATCTAATTATAAAATAATTCTAAAGTTGAACCATTTTTTCATTATATGTAAGATGAAGGTTGCCATAAGTTGTAATATGCAGATAAGTAAGACAATATTTTTATCTATAAATTGGAATTAGAATCCAAATTTATATTAAACAATGTTAATGTTTTCATACACCTCACTTAATCACAAAATTACTGAAATAAAATGTTATTTAAGTATATATTTGATGTATAAGCATTTTACCCTCTCCAGCATTTATTGTTATCATTAAAAGTTGACCTCAGTATTTCATTATCTTCTACTGTTTATTTTCTTTTGTTAATTAGCTATAGCTTTGATTCTGAGGTTTAATTAGCATGACTTTGAATAATGATTTCTGACTTTTGCCATTTTTGTGACCTTGAACCCATTATTTAATAGATCTAAGTTTCAGTAGCCTTCATTTCAATTTGACCATCATAGCCCTCATCAAGTATGGCTTAATGAATAATAGCAATTATTGTTATTAACTCAACAAACAGTGTGTGAGGATCTGATTGAGTTATTTGATTATGTTAATATCTGGAGTCTACTGAATATTTTTGGCCATAGTTATTCATGCTGGGAGGACACTACCTATGTTCAAGTTTATGTCTCTTCTCTTATTACAGAAAGTTGAGATTTCCATGTAGTCACAGCTTCTTCAGCAATGACTTTTCTCACATAGAGTCTAATGATACTTTGAAATATGTGTGTGAAGGTAAGCTGGTCCCAACAGCACTATAGCTGCTTGTGTATGAAATAGATTACAATCACCATTTCTAAGTTGCATAAAAGATACAGCAATAACTTTATTAAACTCTATTGAAAATATAATGCCTTCCCTTAACACAAAAGCAGTTTCTAATACACTCAAATGGTAAACAATGATATCTATTTTTATCCTTTGCAATTAATTCCAAGCCCAACTGTTCTTTCCAACTAAACTATAGAAAATATGTGAGTGAAATATATTTAAATATAATCATTTTGATACCAAAATAGCTTGGCAGAAAAATTAGTTTGTTTGAACTCAATTTTTTTTGTCACTTCACATTGTTTTCTATGCCTCAAATAAATTTATTTTTCCCTTTCTCAGTTACAATCCAAGAGCCATTAGAAAACTCACTAACATTAACAATTCCAACAGCTAATAGGCCATATATATTAGCATTTTAGCTGAGGAAAATCTTTGATCCTGGGTTGACAGGATCTGTAGGGTGTCAGAAAGGACCTAATGCCAAGGACTAAGAATTATCTTAGTTAATTATGGAAGGTATATAATGGTTTCAAGAATAATGCCTCTTCAATAGCATGATCCATCATGAAAGAATTGTTAGGAAGATAAGAGCAGAGTGCTCTGTGGTGTAACAATGGTGTGGCAATGGAACCTGATGTAATTTGAGATGGTAACTACAGGTTCAGTGCAACCTCCTCTGAGCACTTTAATCAGAATGTGAAGACTACGCAGCAGAACAGTTTATAGTGTAATGGCATCAGGGACAAACTTAGATATCCATCACACTCTTTCATGTGACTATCCACCAAAACGCACAATTAAAAAAACATTCAGGAAGCATGCCATATTTAAAATATAAAAGGAAACAAAGAAAAAAATCTATAAAAGCAAGTCAGATTACCAGAAATAGATCTTATCATGATTGAGATGATACTCCCCAAATACATAGTAAGACTGGCATAATAAAATAATAATAATAAATAATAATAAATAAAATATTATTTAAAATTATAGTAAAACATAATAAATAATAAAAATAAAAATAATGAGCTGATCAATTACAGACAAAATAATAATAAATATTATACTATTAAGAGAAATTTTATCTACAAGATGCAGGACACTGATGTCAAATACAATGAAAACAGGAGTTTTCCCTTGGCGGAAGAACATACAAGAAAAAAAAAATCACATAGTACATTTTAGATAGTTAAAACAATATTAAGAAAAAGAAAACATAGTTAAAGCAATAGCAAGAAAAAGAAAACAAGTTGGGGTTCATTTCACTTAGAATCATCTTATATGATCATACGTACATAGCTTTTTTCTGTTTTTTTATTGTAAAAATAGTGTACAGAGGGAATACAGTTACATGAGTAAGGTAATGAGGAGTATTCTTCCTATCTAGCATTGTTACCTCCTCCATTGTTTTTCCCCTACCATCCCTTCCCACCCAACTGGCCAAACCTCCCTCCCCGCACCCCCAAGTTGTAAAGTTCCTTTTCAACATAGTGTCTTGTACATCTCATTGTTCTAATGGGTCAACCTGTATCCTTGTTTTGGCATTTTATTATTTCCCTTCCCCCACCCCTCCAAAAGAGTGAATTTATAGAATAAAAACTTAAGTTTCTAGACCCTTATCACATATTTCAGGCAGTGGGAGAAGCTCTCAGTACGACCTGACTTTTTGTAAGTTCTGTTTAAATTGTGTGACCTAGTGAATGATTCCCTGCCTTTAGTTTTGTGAAAATTAAAAGTGTCTCTAAACTAGAATGAACATATGTGCACATTCTAAGTAATGAGGATTTTAGATTTGGTGACAGGCAACATGTCTTCAGCAGATTTGGGGTGATGTTTTTGGAAAAATGAGTGGAGTACCTGTAGTACTCTAATTAATTCTATGCATATGTGTTTTTTTTTGTGTTTTGTTTTTGCTTTTTGACCTTCAGTACTGGTCATTTGGAGCCTTATAGTAGAAGGTACAGAGTCTATTGTATTCTTGTATTGAAACAAATTGTGATACAATTTGTGAGTAACTGAATACGGGAAATCAAAAGAGCTAGATTGCGAGTATGTTTTAAAATATCTTTGTTATACATATATATATATATATATATATATATATATATATATATATATATATATATATAGACACACACACACACGAAGTAGAACAAAATCCAGAACAATTATTTTAATAGTACCTCCATTTTTATTTGGTAATTTGTCATTTATTGAATTAATATTTCTCCCCCCAAAATACATCATGAACCCGGAACTTGTGGTTCACAACTGTGTCCCTACCTAAGTGAAAAGAAGGATGGTGATTCTGGCACAAGCCAGGCAGGAAAGGTTGTGAGACCATGTCTGAAAATAACTGGCAACGGAGGTTGGTGTTATATCTCAACTTGTAGAGTGCCAGTTTAGCAAGCATGAGGTTCTAAGCTCAAACTCTAATACATTAAACGTAAGTCATGAATAAATATTTTCTCTTTTTTCATACTTTAAGTCAACTATTACTATGCTCTAAACCTCTGACAATCACATAAATTTAAGATAAATAAAACCTCTGAGAAAGTTCCTTAAATAATTATATATGTTTATGAAGTAATTAATTTTTTACATAAAGCCCTACTTTCATATTTTCTAAAACAGTACTGTAACTTCTAAAAATTAGCTTTTAACTATAGTTTTTCCCAGGCAGTTTTTAAAATAGCTCATAAAATTTTATTGACTTTGAAGTGTGTATACTAATAAAACTACCATGAATTAATTGGACATAATTACATACATAAATACATATATAATTGAAACATATAGGAACTTGAAACCAACTTAAAGCAAGGAAGAAAGTGCTCAGAAGAATATAATTGAGACATTATTATTGCAAGAGTAAATCTTCATATTATTATCACACTTAGAAAATGATACGTTTTCTTCTATTTAAAAAAAAAAAAGCTACAATAAACATAGTTGAGCTGGTAGCTATAGAATGGTCTTGTTCGTGATCACTCGGGTAAATGCCCAAAAGTGGAATTGCTGGGTCATAGGGGAGCTCTATGTGAAGTTTTTGAGGAACCCACATACTGCTTTCCAGAGTAGTTGAACAAGTTTACACTCCCACCAACAATACAGTAGGGTTCTCTTTCAGCCATACCCCCTCCAGCATCTATTGTTATTAGAGTTCTTGATTATAGCCATTCTAACTGGGGTGAGGTGGTATCTCAATGTTGTTTTGATTTGCATTTCTTTTATAGCTAGAGAACTTGGCATTTCTTCAAGTGTCTACTGGTCATTTTTCTTTCCTCTTCAGAGAAGTTTCTCTGTAAATCTTTAGCCCACTTATTAATTGGGCGGTTGTTTCTTTGAGGATTTGTTGTTGGGGGAATTTAATTTTTTGCAGCATTATTTACCATAGCTAAGATATGGAACCAGCTCAGATGCTCCTCAGTAGATGAATGGATCAAGAAAATGTGGTATATATACACAATGGAATTCTGTGCCTCCATCAGAAAGAATGACATTGCCCCTTTGGAAATGGAAAGACTTGGACAAAATTATATTAAGTGAAGTAAGCCAGGCCCAAAGAAACATAGGCCCCATGGTTTCCCTTATTTGTAATAATTAGTATATATCTGAGACAAGCAGAAAAGGTCAGATTAGTTGTTGTTAGGCAAAATGAGCCCCAATATAAGGACACAAGTGGTTTTTTGTTTCTTGCTATTGTTTCTAACTTATTATAAAGTACCACGTGATTTTGTTGTTGTTGTTGTTGCTTTGTGTGTCCCTTCCCCACTGTATAACCCCTGTTTTCACTGTATTTGATGTTGGTATAATTTGTGGAGGGGAAGAGAAAAAAAATTGTTTAAATAGGGATACAGGTGGACCCATTGCAACAATGACATGTACAAGAAGCTGTGTCGAAAAACAAACTTTACAACTTCAGGGTGGTGGGGTAGTGTAGTCGTGGAGATGGGAGGGCAGGGATGGTAGGGGAAAAATAAGGGAGGAGGCTACAATGCTTAATAAGAAATGTACTCATTACCTTGCTCATGTAATTTTAACCCCTCTGTACGGTGTTTTCACAATAAAATTTTTATTTGAAATAAATAAGCTAGTCAATAAAGCTCCTAAAATAACATTCCATTTTAGTGTTCTTTACAGCCTCTGAAGAGAAAGACTTATCATATCATCTTATGAGTCCTTGTTTTTTGTTTTTTTTAACTTTTTAATATTTTTTATTGTGAAAATACTGTACAGAGGGGTTACAATTACATGAGCAAGATAATGAGGACATTTCTTATCAAGCATTGTAGCCTCCTCCTTTGTTTCCCCTTCCCATCCCATCCTCCCCCCACCCCCATCACCAAAGTTGTAAAGTTCGTTTTCGACATGATAACTTGTACTTCTCATTGTTGCAGCGGGTCCACCTGTATCCCTATTTAACCGATTTGTTTTTCCCCTTCCCCTCCACAAATTACACCGACATCAAATACAGTGGAAGCAGGGGTTATACTGTGGGAGAGGGACATACAAAGCAACAAAGAGATAATCTTATAAATGCGTTAGAAACAATCGCATGAAAAGTCCTTGTTTGAACCTCATTTTCTCTCCAACTTTTGTGTCAATGAATTTCTTTTCTTTAATTCTTTTTTTTTTTTGGTCGCTCGTGGGGCTTGAACTCTAGGCTTGGGCACTGTCCCTCAGCTCTTCAGCTCAAGGCAAGCACTCTACCATTTAATTCTTTTTTTTTTTTGGTCGCTCGTGGGGCTTGAACTCTAGGCTTGGGCACTGTCCCTCAGCTCTTCAGCTCAAGGCAAGCACTCTACCATTTGAGCCACAGCGCCACTTCCGGTTTTCGAGTGGTTTATCGGACTTTCCTGCCTGGGCTGACTTTGAACTGCAATCCTCAGATCTCAGTCTCCTGAGTAGCTAGGATTACAGGCGTGAGCCAGCGGCGCCCGGCTCTATTTCTTTTCTTTCTATTTCCTTTCTACCTGATTTCCTCAATGTTCAAATCTACCTGAGGTGCTTCTTCAAAGGCAAATGGCAAGTAGCTATGGAAATCTAAAGAGGGGAAGGAGTTTCCACCATATCTACTCTCCTTGTAGAGCATCTTCCGAATATGAATCAAAAAGACTTTTACAAAAACTGGAATGCACACACACACACACACACACACACACACACACACACACACACACACACCTTGTGAACATTGGAAAATAAGTACAGTTGTTGGCTGAGTTATGCTTTTCTAAAATTCATATGTTGAAATCTTAATCCAAAATACCTCAGAAAGTTGTTATAATTGGGAGAAGAGGTTTGACAATGTAAATTCTGGTGAAATGAAATATGGGCTGAGTCTGACATAAATCTTTCTATCCATATCTAGTTTTCTATTTAGCCACAGATAACTTACAGGATAAGGGAATGAACATGATAGAACAAAGGGAGAAGCCCCGGGTTCCTGGGGCTTGAACTCTGGGTACTGTCTACCAGCTGTTTTAGCTCTAGGCTCATGCTCTACCATCTGAGCTACAAAACACTTATGCCTTTTTCTGTGATTTATTGGAGATAAGAGACTCTTGGAATTTCCTCCCCAGGCTGGCCTTGACCCACAATCCTCAGATCTCAGCCTCCTTAGTAGTCAGGATCACAGGTGGAAGCCACTTATAAGAACCAGCCATTTCTAATACAGGGAGGTCACAGATACAAAATAACAAATCTCACAAATCTACCAAAACCTTGATATTGGACTTCCAGAACTCTGATGTATACTTTTGAATGTCTCCCCTACCATGTATGGTATTTTGTTAAAGTTGCCTTCTCGAACTAAAATAACTGTTCATCTTTTTCCATCTTTTCAGTAATGGGAAGGCACATGCAACACAAGACTACACTTTTTTATAAAAAAGAAACTCAAATCTTCAACTCACTCATGGTCTTAAAATATTTTTTAAGAAGGTAATGCACGATGCTTAATTTCTCACAGTTTTTCCTATCAGCTCAGTATGTGGTAGTTAATTCTGTTGTTAATGATACGTAAAAATAAAGAACAGCAGTAGAAAGGGTGTCCAGAGCAGCTGAGGGAGCTGCCTCTCTCTCTGCACCTGCTTAGTTAAGCTTTATAAGCAGAAGTCTATTCATTACCGAACTGTATAATGACTTAATTCGAATGAGTTAATGATTTCACACCTTCTAAGCATAAGGTGAATACTAAGTAAAGTCACTAATCTAATATACTCATATAGGTCACTTTTATTACTTGTGGAATGATGACATAAACTTGTACTTGCAAACTAAAATATTCCATTACTTGTACTAATGGAGGGAATAAGAACCATGGATAATCTGAGATGGTGCCACTTAGATTTTGCTTTGGAATATATGTAATATTCTCACTCTTTTACATTTCGTAGTGTAGGAACCAGAATTCTTCCAAAGAATGGGATTACTTTATGTAAAACAAATACTCAGTATCTGAAATTTATCTCTGTATACCTGACTCTAAAATTCTTCATAGTATCAGTGAATGAATGATATAGCTTTAAAATAGTATATTTATTCATTCAATACAGTTAATATATATATTACTTAAATATATCATTTTTCACATCAGGCCTGTACCTAGTCTGTGTGTGTGTGGGAGTGGGGATGGAAAATATTTTTTACCAAGTTCAATCACTGTTAATGACAGTTAGTTGTTTTCTCAGTATTAGTTACTGATTATTATGATGTGAATATGAAACTAACCCCTATGAATATGATGTGAATATGAAACTAAGAGACTCATTTGTTGAGCATTTTGTTCCCAGTTGATGGTCTTACATTAGAAGTTCACTAAAATTGTGAAATGGAACCTAATTGAGAGTAAGTAGGCCTTGTGGACATATCCTTAAAATACACTACGTGGTCCATAGTTATTTCCTTTCTGAGGTAAATAGCTTTTGCTGCATTCTACCACTTCCATGATGTTCTGCCTCTCCATGGCCCCAAAGACAACAGACAACCAGGATAACATAAAACTGAAGACATGAGACAAAATAAGCAATTCTTCTTTTCTGTTCTCACTGGTGTTTTGGTCACAGCTATGGATATCTAACATAATCATCTAGGTTGGACACAGCAACAGTCATTATTCCTGTGATCCAAATATATTCCTTCCATGTTTCATAGCACTGATTAGTTTAGAAAGAAGTTATTAATGCTAGAGAATAAGGAAGTGACTCCCTCTAGGTAGAGTTGGGTATATGTTTCATAGCATAATCATAATGTGAACAGGAAAATTATATACTTAGGTAGAGCAACAGATATAGTATTCATTATAGAATAACTCTTAAACCCTTATCTCAATACCTTCTCAAAGAGTATGCACAGGAAGAAATAAAAAACAACAACACATACCTTGTTTTGTCATTACCTTTTTTGTCATCAAAGAACATTGCACATTTTCTAGGGCTAGTTTCTACTTTATATGATCCTTTAAAAGCAGGACAATAAATGATTTCAACTGTTTGAATGTATTTACTTATAAATATTACATAACCTGAACGCTAGCTTTACAACAGTACATGAATGAGAAAAATAGTTTGGCTCAATAGCATAGCATCTGTGTGGAAGTTTTATAAATGATTTAACATCACATTTTTATCACTTTTTTTTGTCAGTCCTGGCACTTGAACTCAGGACCTGAGTACTGTCCCTGAGCTTCTTTTGCTCAAGACTAGCACTCTACCACTTGAGCCACTGTGACATTTCCAGCTTTTTCTATTAGTGGTACTGAGGAATCAAATTCAGGGCTTCATGCATCCAAGGCAAGCACTCTACTACTGAGTCACATTCTAGCCCCCATTTTTTAATCACATTTCACATTTTTGCTTTATTTTCCCTCATATCATACCTTTACAAATTCATTTGTCAGATTATAAATCCATTGCCTTAATTATAATTACATATAACTAGTAACCATAAAGGTCCAGCATAATTTTCCTAGCATTCTCTGATTTTCAAAGATTTCCCCACTTCACTCACCTGAATTCATTCATTTGTTTGTTTGTTTATTTATTTATTATTAGGGTGACATACAGAGGGGTTACATAAGTATGGTAATAAATTCATTTTTGGATTTTGTTTGCATTTTTATTGAGTTAACAGAGAACAAAAATTTTATGTCAGGAGCAAGAGAATTGTAATGTTGATAATTCACTTTATTTATTTTTATAACCCTATAAGCAAGTCAACTAAGTAGGGACCACATACACTGTCCTGAATTTAATTTCAATTGTACAAGGAAAGCACTGGCTAAGAAGATGCATTGTTTTGCCCTCATTTTCTATCATGTTTCAAAGAGTACTCTTGAGAGCACTGACGCAGGTAACAGCAGGAAATTGCTGTGATTCATCCATCTCGAACCCACACAACTGGCAATTTTGTAATGTTCAACTTAGTCGAATATTGTCTTGAATATTTGAAACACAGAAATGTTATGGAAAAATGTTTATAAGGAAGCATTTTAGTTTTTAAATTCAACGAACATTGAAATGACATGAGTCTACAGACATGGCCTTATCCAATCCAGGCATGAATTCTTCTACAACCCCTGACCTGAAGCGGGTTTACTAGATCTACTCTTTGAGACATCTCACAATGATATTTAACACTATTGATTACAAACAGCTACAGTTTTCCAGAAAGTTTGTCTCATGATAAATTTCCTTATAACTTTACCCAATGATTTCCGTTCTTTCTTGTGCTATGAAGACTCCGCTTAGAGTAACATTTATAGGACAAGGATTCATTTTTTTAAAACAGACACTTGGTTCTTAAATTTGAGCTTTCCATTAACTCTATTTATCCTAAGGGGACTTCTAAAGTTGTCTTTTTTTAAATTTCATCATCTTCATTGTCAACAAGCTATGCCTCAAATTTTCTCAAAATACAGGTTGTCTAGTAAGTAAACACAATATATACCGGATATGATTTTACCTCTGAGGATTTAAATTTGATATAATTATTACCTTCATTAGTAAATCTGGTAACTTAATATCCACAGAGTAAGACTATATGCCACAAATGTTCAAGAATTTGTTCTATATATATATATAACATGTCAACAGATTTCCTCCCTAAAATTGTATAACATTAAAGACCTCATTGTGAATATTATCTTCAAAATGGAAAGTGATTGGAATTTCTTTCAGTTGAAATCTGAAGAAACTGAGAAAAAAAAAGGGAGAGATTGCTTCAGGTTCATAGGTAACATCTTAAAATTTTACTACTATTTTAGTGGGAAACCTCTCTCTCTCTCTCTCTCTCTCTATATATATATATATATATAGCTTGTTTCACACGTGTGGGAAATACTTCACACATTAAAATTTCTATTAGTCAAAATTTCTAACTAAACAAATAAAAACAAAGAATATTCAACCTTTCAACTCCTATTTTAATTGTTAGCCTCACTTCAATCCAGTAACATTATTTCATATGTACAACTACCTATTTCAAAGCTTCATGAAGCTTAAGATAAACTTAAAAGAATCTGTGAGCCTTAAATTGTAAGTTGTTGTATTACCATAATATCATGATCCTAACTCCATTATAATCCTATCTATCAAAATGTTCTTGGCCAATATGCTCTTTGTCAAATATATAATGTTTTTCAAATAGCAAATTGTTTCTTTATAGAGGTAAGGTTGAGAAATAGTAGTTGTTATCATATCATACAGGCTATAAGAATATTTTTTAAATCAATATCAAGGTCACTATGCTGCATATAACCAATTTTGTATACTTTTTTTTGACTAATGACTACAATTTTCTTTCACAGTAGCATAACAAGAAAAATGTAGTTGCTTTTACAGCTTATTCACTTTATTAGCTCTCCCTGAAATATATTTTGAAAGAAGATACCAGTGTTTTTATATAAAAAATAATGTATATTTAAGCAGAGTCGATGGTTACTTTTAATGTGACAGTTACCTAAAATTACTAGTGGAAGCAATGTGACATAGTAAATGCAGTTGTGTTTTGAACTGAATGGTTTGAAGTGAGTGCTCTAGGTTATGACAAGGTCAGTGTATTTTGATAATCTATTTCCTAGGGTGTTTCATTCAATAGTGGGTGAGAGTTTCCCTCCATTAACTTTTATGAAAAGTAAATTGAATAAAGCCCTCGCTCCAAAAAGAATCAAATGCTCTCTGATTAAGGGATAATCTTTAAACTTTAGGTAAACATATTGTTTGTATTTAGAGCATCAGACCACATATTATTATTTTCCATATTTTCATATTATAGTTTTCTTTGTAATTTAAAATAATAGCTTCTATGTATTCTACATTTTGTGAAATATTTTTTTCTTTTAGGATAGTCAAGCCAAACATTGCTTTTAGACATGAAAGCCTGTTCTTTCTCAATTTTAACTGCAAGGTAAATTGGCCTAAACTGCATAGGCAGTCAGGGTAATTCAGTTATAGTCCCCTGTGATCAGGAGTAATTGAGAATACCTATGATTTAGGAAACTGTCCACACTACATAAATACACACAATTTTTGTAGAAAATACCAAGCTTATCTTTTTGATAAGTTACCTCTGAGTGCATCTAGCTAGCCTATCCATGATATCAGCACATTGGTTTCTATGGTCCCAAAGGTCTGCCTGACTGTATCCCGGATGAGAGGACACACCTGAAACCCCAGGCAGGTGCCCTCTGCACTGGAGCTGAAGGCCTAGAAACAACAGAGACACTACACCATGGGTAATGTGTCATAAGAGTTTGGTCACTTGCTTATGCAGTTTTAGAAATTTTATTACCATTTAGACAATTGTGCAGTTTCTGATGGTGTTCTTTAAATCTCTAAACTATTTTTATTGTTCTAATAGTAGACCTTGCTAGGCGGAATATGACTCATTTTCAGGTGAAATATTTTTGTATCAAGCTAGCTTGTAATCTCCACATTTCCACTACTTGCAAAGGAAAATTTTAAGTAAGGTAAGTTGATTTCGATTATCAAAATAACAATTTCATAAGAACAAATAGCCTATTACAAAAAAACACATTCTGTCTTAATATAAATATTTTAAATTCTTGGTTCATTGATAGATTCCCAGCTAATTGTCCAATCTCTAAGCATACAAAAAGTATTGAAGAAGAAAAAAGTAAGCATCTTTTAAAAGTCATATGTATAAAGGATTTCTTACTTCCTACCTTTCCTGCCTCTTTCTGTTCCTTCATCTCTCCTTCCTCCCTTCCTTCCTTCCTTCTTCCCTTCCTTCCTTCCTTCCTTCCTTCCTTCCTTCCTTCCTTCCTTCCTTCCTTCGTTCCTTCCTTCCTTCCTTCCTTCCTTCTTTCCTTCCTTCTTTCCTTCCTTCTTTCTTCCATTTTTGAAATATTAAGAAGCCATAGCTTAAAATAACTTATAAACATATTCTTTATAATCTTATGAGATACTTTCAATTATTGTAGTATTATACATGCAGAATGAATCTTGTTATTCTAATTTTTAATTCCAACTTATTGTTAATGCAGTTTTTAATTCTAGATTTGTCTATTGTATACAAGCCAATGAGGAGAAATATGTCCTTCTCATGAAGGACTCTTCATGAGAAACATGTTACAAAGTGCTATGTCAGATACGCTCTCTTATCTCTTGCTACTCAATTAAGAAGAATTATTGTATTTCTCATGATTCTATTTCTCCATGATTGCCATGTTTGAAAAAGATATGTGGTTGTATTTCATTTGGAAGAGCTTAATTATCTAAATAGGTGTAGAATAAAAAGAATTTATATACATTCAGTTCCATGAAGATTCAGTAAGAAAAGGCCTGTACTGTGTCTGGAAAGATAAATTGTTTGGTTATCATTGTATTCGATATTACATTAATCAGTTTTCCTATCCTTTTAGCAAAAAGGCTATTTTTGTAAGGAGATATGACAAGTTTATTATGCCATCTCAAATGATTTCACATTTTCCTACTTTACACAGGTCAGGAAAATCTAGTTGACTTGATCTGTATAGACTTTGTACCTTACAATATTTAGTATAAAAACCTATTTTTAAGATGAGGATTGACTGTATGTGAATAAAACTGAGTGGATAAATGGTCTTAAGGCATAACATTTAAAAAGATAACATTCTAATTAAGGGACCAAATAAATATCAATCTATGGAAAAGATTCCAGGATTTCTGAAAATGTCATCCTTTAATCAAAAATTGACTTTTTAATTTATTAATTAATCTACTAAAATAATTGACAACTAATATATTTATCCAATTACTTTTATGATGTTTGGTGAAACAGAACACTAAAAGTGGTCATCCAAATACCACAAGATCAAAGCCTAGTACCAAAATCTAAGAATACCCAATTCACCTTCTGCCTAAACCACAAGGAAAAGATAGGTGCTTTTGAGAACTCAATAGGACAAAATTATCTGTTCTTTGCAATCTTCTAAAAGAATATTTTGTTCTTTCTAAATTATACTATGTGGTAACTTCCTTTCAATTACCTTCTTTTTTCTTCAAGACTTTCCATGAGATTTAGGAGTTGAGAAGATAGTAAAAAAAATATTGACATCCTGTCAATAACTGTAAGCTACTGAATATTTCACATTGGTTTATCTCTTCTATCTTACTGTGTTTCATTTGCTAGCATCTTGTCAAACCTATAGTTGCCCACAATCGCCTGATAATATTAAAGATAGCCTATCAATAATCTGCTCAAAGATTTGTGATGACACACTTTTAGTACTGTTCTGAATGAGTCTTTAGCTCATTTTCAGCTTAATAAGAAATGACATTGAAGGAAGGTGTTGTGTGTAGATGCCTGAAGAAACCCAAATTCAAAATTCAGCATTGCTAATAAATGAATTTATGAATCTGAAAATTTACTACATAGTATAATATCAAATTCAGTATGTAAATAGAAAAGCTTGGGCTGCTGGTGAATTTGAGTTACATTTTTCATCTTGAAAAATAAACTTAACCTTTCAAGAGTTCAGTTACTTAAGCTATGAAATAGATAAAATATCCTCACAGGACTACTACTGGGAGAAGTAAATGCTCACATAGCACTTAGCATACTGCTTGCTTGAGTGCCTTGATAAATGTCCTCTCTTCCTGTCTCAAATCTGCCCCAAAATACTTTAGGAATTTGTGTGCTTGAGAAACCTAGAATCAAGGATCTTAAATATTGTTTGCAGAAGAAGAACTCATGAATACTACACAAATACTTGACCCAGTTTGTGGTGTTTTGGAGGAGGAATATCAAAGCATCTTTATTTTCTTTAAACCTTTTCATTTCAAAGGAGCTGCGTACATGCATAGTTTCCAAAATGAAAGTGTTCCGTTTCTTTTATGTGTTTACAACTTCCTAAAAGCTTAATCTATTTAATATGTTCAAGATCCAACAGATTATTTTTAAAAGTCATGATATAAATATGTAGCACAGGTTCAGATGGCGTCGAGGAGATGAATGTGAACGAGTGTTCTCTCTGATTGGGAAAATCATTTCTTATCTGGAGTGACATCAGGTGACACCAGTGAATGTTATTTTTAAATCATTGGATCTGCTTGTTGTTGCAACTGCACTGGCACCTGGGGAAATTTGTAGCTGAGAGGATTTTGAAATTTTAAAAGAAGCAAATCAGAGATTATTTTTAATTTCAATTTCCAATGCTCTAATCACCTGTGTTTAATATTAGCCATATTTAGACAAGCTGCCTGTCTCCACTTAAATGCATCCTCTTTACTTCTGTCATTCTGCAAGTCAACATTTTAACTGCTTTCTCTCAATATGTAGATTTATTTTCTCCATGATTGAGTTGTCATTAAAAGTGTCACAAACTCATTATTTATAAATACTTACATATTATTAATTCAGTAGAATCTTCACACACACACACACACGCACACACACACACACACACACACACACATGCACACACACTGTCTTTTCCTCAGATCACCTTGTAGGCAAAGCTTTACATTTTTAAATTTTCCTTTTTCTTTTTTTTCTTTTTGTGTGTGTTGGTCAGGGGACTTGAACTCGGGGCCTGAGAGCTTTCCCTCAGCTCTTCAGCTCAAAGCTCAAGGCTCAAGGCTAGGGCTCTACTGCTTGAGCTACAGCGCCCCTTCCGGTTTTTCTGGTGGTTTATTGGAGGTAAAAGTGTCATGGACTTTCCTACCCGGGCTGGCATTGAACCGCGATCCTCAGATCTCAGCCTCCTGAGTAGCTAGGATTACAGCCGTGAGCCACCGGCACCCGGCATTTTTTTTATTTTCTCTTGGTTTTCTATCCATCTGTACTATATTAAAGCAACTTATACCTTACTTATTCAGGTCTTATCTGAGCAATACAATTTCTACTATTGCAATTCCTTTGTACTTAGCCTTGTACTTTCATTAAAACATTTCTAAGACCATCACTTTAAAGGTCTGGGGGATAAGAAAATATCCCTCATTTTCTGAGGAAAGGGGTAACACTGTTCAAAAAGAAATGTACTCATTACCTTACTTATGCAAATGTACATCACCTTCACAATAAAATTTAAATTTAAAAAATACCCCTAATAGAATAAATTTAGATGTTCACATTATGTAGATGGACTTAGAACCTGAAAATTGTAGATCACATGAAGGAAGAAAGTTCAAAACAAACGTATCAGTACTGTGAAAGGCTCAAGTCAAAATATGTTTTTGAGATGTTAATATTTAGTAAAATTCAATGATATTTGAGTCATCATTCATTCTTTGAATATAACCAGTATTAATATATTATGTACTTGAATTGTCCAGGCAGCATAATAGAAAAGCACAGTCCTTATTCTTGCTATATATTTTTGAGGAATAAATAAATATATAATATATAATAAAGCTTACTATTCATTATTATATGATAAATAAACAATAGAAGAGTCTAATTGTACTTATTGCTTTTAAAAATCTTTCTAAAGGACAGATTATAATTTGTGTTATCGTAAAAACAATACACAAAAACATTTTCAGGTTGAATTAGGGCTGAAAATTATAACCATTAGTGTTTTTATTTTGAAGACTCTTGTTATTACATTTCCTTAACCAATTTGTGTCTTTATTTCTACTTTTACCTTTAAAAATCATATTATGCTATTAAAGAAATCTTTCCATTATTGCATAGTTGTAAATACTTTAGTCAACAATGTTTAACTGTACTTTAAAATAGAATGTGAAAGAATTGTTAGTAGCAAAATGGAACAGTAGTAAAAGTAGGAATTTATTAGAAGAAAGATCATACCATGATAGATTGTGTGAGTAACAAAGAAATAAAAATCTCAGTGATGGTATATATAAAACATAATGTGGAAATATCTCTGAAAATTAATGTAAGGCTAAACATGAAAATTAACCCTTTATTTATTTTAAAGTCACTGACTTCCATGGTCACATTTTTCTTTCTCTTTTTAATAGATGTAGAAGGTGAGATGAATAAAAAATATTATCATCTTCAAAAACAATGCAAAACGAATCTGAGTAAATATATTTGCCACAACTGGAACCTAGAGTTTCATCCCTGAAGTTTTACTAGTTAAATTGTGCCTCCAGACATTTTTTGATCTGGTGGTTTTTATATAAAAGTTTTCATTATTATTTTTTGGCAGCCTGATTATTATTCTCCTATCTATGCTCCACATGATGGCTAAGATCACAGGCATGTAACATCAGGGAGATATTTTTCTGCTTAGGTAAAACTATACTTTATAAAGACAAAGGTAAAAGTTAAGCGAATTTAAAAAGGAGACCACTGACTGAATTACTAGAAGGAACTTGCCGAAAGCAGCTGTTCATCTTGGAATATCACATATGATAGGTACAGTAGCAAAGTGATGATTTATTACCTACTGAATAGTCAAAAAGGAATATATTTTATTCTTATAATAATTTAGATTTGAATTATTACAATAAAATTAAGCAGAGGTATAACCATACAAAAATACTTTAAACATACTCTTTAAAACTTCTTTACCTAATATACACTGAGTAACAAAAGTCTTATTTTAAAAATCACACTTGTGCCAGTGGCTCACCCCTGTAATCCTAGGTTTTTAGGAAGCTGAGTTCTGAGGATCACAGTTTGAAGCCACTTGGGACAGGAAAGTCCATAAAGACATATTATTGTAAACATGCTGTACAGAGGGGTTACCTCCTTTGCTTTTCCCCTGCCATCCTTTAGTCACCAAAAGATGCTAGAACTGAAGCTTCACTTCTAGTGGTAAGAGTTCTGGACTTGAGCAAAAACTCTCAGAGACAGTGCCAAGGTCCTGAGTCCAAGTCCCAATACCAGGACAACAACAGCAACATTTTTAAAACACTTTTATAAAGCACAATATGTTTTTTTTAATGTTTAAAAAATGTTTGAAAAAAATCTGTACTTGGGATTGGCATAAATTGTCAATACCTATACAGTGACTATACCGTGATGGAACCATACAAGACAAAGCTTTCATTCATTCCAGCTCTAGTAAAGCCGTCACAATTCATTCCTACAAGGCCAAAATGTTTTAAAAGTTTATTGTTGAATTCCAATGAGATTATTAAAACATGGGGCATTTTCATGTTTGTAATAAAAGTCTTTCAAGCATTATCCATTATGCCAGCTATTAAATGAGAAAAGAAAACATATGTGTCTAACATGAACCATGAAAGATACTTATTGACAATTTCATATTATATGGGAGAAATTATATTCTCCCTAAATACATAAAAGCTTAAATTAATACAGTTAATATTTATAGACCATAAAATTGATTGGGTAGAACTAATAACATTTATGCTTCCAATAAATTAATATTGATAGTATAAAATACTATTATAGAAAAATAAGTAAAGTTTAGCCAAATCATTTTCATGATCAATCTTTAGAATTTAATTTTGTAAGATCCTCAATGATACTATAATGTTGAGATGATAATTGCAATATTAATTATAAAATCATTTACCAGGGCTAGGGATGCAGCTAGTGATGAGTTACCTTGGTCTCATGCACAAACCTTTTTGCTTGAACTCCAGTATGTCCAAAAAGATGGAATAAAATCAAAGCAACTAAATCCATCATGTATAAACTGATATAGAGATAATGATAATAAATGACTTTTTCAATTACTTTTGTATAAGATAAATTGGATATGTATTGGTATTCTGATTAATAATAATATACTATTTCTTCAGACACTTAGATTCAAAATAACTAAAAAAATGAAAAAAAATATTCTTCCACTTTATGAAAGTTGCTATAGAAATTTCAGTTATGGGAACTTCCAAGATGACTTTACAAGTTCCAAATGCCTTAAATAGTCTTCATTGCTCATAACGTGGGCTTATAACATTTCAGCATACAAATATATATGAAACAAAATAATTGATCTAAAAACCCACACATTTGGCCTCTTTAATTATGTGGGTTTCATATTTCCTTACTCTATTAATCTCCATATTTCATTTATTAAATTAGCTCTGCATTCTGTCATTGCATATCCCGTTATACAGATGAAGGTCACTAATTTCTGCTGAATGATTTATCCCAGACAGCTTTTCGCAACCTTGAACTCCAAGCATAGTGTAAAACCTATTCTCAATTTTAAGTGCTGGTCACTGACTGGTTCCTATTCCTGCCACCCTCCAGACCTGTAAATTCCAAGTTTTAGTTCCATATAACAAGTTTGTAGAATCCAAGAAATGTTAGGCACGTAAGGTTCTCACTGAATATAAGTGACAATTTTTTTTCTTTTTGTTCTGTTTTGTTTTGATTTTTGTCGGTTATGGGGCCTGGGCACTGTCCCTCAGCTCTTCAGCTCAAGGCTAGCACTCTACCACTTGAGCCACAGTGCCACTTAAAGCTTCTTCTGCTTATGTGGTGTTGAGTAATAGAACCCACGGCCTCATGCATTCAAGGCAAGCCCTCTTCTACTGAGCCACCTTCCCAGTCCTTGTTTTTGTGTTTTTCAGGAGAAAGCTCAAGAGAACTCCTTTTGTTTGAGGGAGGTCAAAGGACAATTATATGTTGATTCAATCAGTATTGTCACTCTCATATTACTGATGTGCTTGTGGTCAACAAACATGAAAGCTGGGTTTTGTCAATACCCATTTTTGGCATAGGAAATTAAATTTTCAAGAAAATAAGAGAATTGCCTAAGAGCATACTGGTAAAGAATCCAACATTGATTTTTACACTGATATTTTCTTTCAACTTTTTCAAAATAAGATTAAAAATATAAAAAAATAAATAGCTCTAATTTCAATGTAAATTATCGGGATATATTTCTTGAATATATTTACTCAGAAATGACACATACATCATGCAGTTATATCTCTACAAGGAATAAATAAATTTGATAGATAAGAGAACATAAAATATGATTTTTCAAGAAGAAGGTAAGTTGTCACTACTGTACAATTCCACTGAATTTTTTGAGTCCATGATGTCTTTTAAGGACACAATTTGTTTCTGTGTACATTTGTATATATGTATGTATATAAAAGGTATTATTAATGATAAGTTCTTGACTCCAGATTTTCCATGAAATTATGAGAGTCTCGATGGCAAGAATTTTATATACTCCTGTTCTTTTATAAATCCATTAAACCTTTGTAGTTCTATATAAATCAGATAAAATAGGATGTGTAATTATTCCATCCCATGACCTTACTTGCCTTGAAGAATATTTACAAATATATAAATACATGTTATATGTTACATATTACATATCTTATGCTCAATCTGAAATAGCATCCTAATGAAAAGTATATTTACTAAGGAGATGCTGGGATTGGGAGAAATAAGACAGAAAATAATAAACTTAATCAAAATATATTGTACTCACAAACTGAAATGTTGATTCACCCCTTTTACAACTGCCTAAATATAATAAAAATATGTATTTAATATGAAAAGTATTATAAGTCAAATATAATCATTCAAAATTTCTAATGGAAATTGTTTCCTTTTTAAATTTAATCTCTTTTTTTCTGCCTCTGTCTTCATGTACACACATACACAATACATGAACATATGCATACAGATACACATACACATTTGTGAACACAATCTAAATGCTTTTATAAACTTTTATAAATAATTTTATAAACCATATGCTTTTCTACACTCATATAATAAAGAATTCAAAAGTAAAAATAATTATCAAATATTACATCTTAAATATTTTCTTGATTTGCATTTAGGGAAATTCACTTACTTTGAAATGTGAATGAAATGTGATTTTACTAAGAATCATTTTTATTGCCATGTGAGTCATTTTTATTTCAGAAAGTCCAGCTATTTATATGCTTAATGTGTACTAGACTGTTCATCATTTGATCTTTACTGAAACATTCATTACATTATCTTGTCCCTTTATAATTCAGATTGTCTTATGTTGATCATGATCTGATTAGGTTTGTTTCTATACCAAGTATTTTTAATATAGACCTCAATGTGTTTAAAATAACGTATGACTGCATGAACAATTGTTGAGAACAGCTACTTTTGTACAGGTTATAATATACCTGAGCTATTAATTCTGTGGGGTTTGTTTCACAATGGATTAACAGTGTATGTGGGAGAAGGCATCATCAATATCATCTGTATTACACTAAAAATTTTAATGACAAACAGCTAGAAAGCTTCAGAAAAAGCAACTAGAACATATAAAATGTAGGAAAGAAAATTTAGCAGGAATAATTATGTTCTTCACACAATATAGATGTGACTATTGATTGTCATTGTCACTTAAATATTTATGAATGTATTAAAGATATGTAATTATCATTTGAATATAATTAAAATATAAATCACACATCAATAAATTACATTTAAAGTACAAAATCAACTGTGTAAGTTAAGTAGCTCAATTTAAATATGTCAGATGAAGTCAATGAAGAAATACTGCTAATGTAACTATTCTTGAATCATATATCTAAATCATGGGAACATATAATATTGATAAATTAGGTCATGAACAAGCAAAGAATGAAGTTATAATTCCAAGTAAGTAAAAGTAAGTCAAAAAGTAAAAAGCAGATATCTCTCACAATTTAAAATACACTGAAAGCATTCTCATGTAACTAAAAATGTATTCCAATGATCAGTATGAAAATATGAGTTGAGGGCTGGGAAGGTGGCTCAGTGGTAGAGCGCTTGCCTTGTATGCGTGAGGCCCTGGGTTCGATTCCTCAGCACCACATAAGCAAAAAGAAAAAAGCCGGAAGTGGCGCTGTGGCTCAAGTGGTAGAGTGCTAGCCTTGAGCTGAAGAGCTGAGGGACAGCACCCAGGCCCAGAGTTCAGGCCCCACGACGGGACCCAAAAAAAAAAAAAAAAAGAAAATGTGAGTTGATAAATGGAGACAGAAGTTGATGTCAAAGTACTATGATATGCTAGAATATCATTGCTACTAACTTCTAAATCTTAGAAAAAATAATAATTGTAGAATTATATTTTTGTGTTAAAGCCAATTTCTTTTACAGTAACAACAGGGATATACCATAGGCAGAAAAACATACAAAAGAAGCAAAGAAAAAAATCGCATAGTGCATTTAAAACAACAACAACAACAATAACAACAAAACTCTTGTATCCTGTTGTCACTATTGGATTTTGGTTCCTTGCATCTTGTATATACATGTATCTAATTTGGGGAGGGGAAAGGGAATAACAAAATGCTGAAACAAGCACAAGATGGCCCATTGCAGCAATGATACTCACAAGACACTATGTTGGAAATGAACCTTACAATTTAGGGGCAGGAAGAGTGGGGCAGGTCGGGGAGGGAAGGGATAGTGGGAGAACCATAAAGGAGGGGGTAACAATGCCAGACAGGAAATGTACTCCCTACCTTACTGATGTAACTGTAACCTCTCCGTACATCATCTTTACAAGAAAATAATTGTTTTAAAAAAGCCAATTTCTTTCCACATATATGAGTTGCAGACAACTTTGAAGCACTGTGGTAATAATAAGAGAGAAGCAGAAGCATAATGAGGAAATACTATTTTATAAATTGTATTTTCACTGCCTTGGGATAACTAAATTGAGCAAGTCAAGATATTAGTGAAATAATTGCAAAGTATGATGTGAATTATGGGAAAATCTTTGTTATCAGCTATGCATTCGGGTCCAATGTCAGAAGACTTCAAACACATTATGATTCTAAGACCTATTGCAAACAATCATGTGGACAAATTGCAATGTGTTCATGTAGATGTACAATACAAAATAGTGTATAGGAAGCACACCAATAAAAATGGCAGAAACAAAAGCACCCATGACAACTCAAAAGCCTAAGATCCTAGGCAGACAATTTTATCATTCTGACCTGTGTCTTTATGAAAAATGCATTGATTTCCTTTTTTTTGGGGGGGAGGGTCCGGTCATGGGGCCTGAACTCTGGGTCTGGGCACTGTTCCTCAGCTCTTCAGCTGAAGACTAGTGCTCTACCACTTGAGCCACAGAGCCACTTCTAGCTTTTTTCTTTTTGCTTATGTGGTGCTGAGGAATCGAACCCAGGGCCTCATGCATACAAGGCAAGCGCTCTACCACTGAGCCACCTTCCCAGCCCGAAAGCATTGATTTCTAAAATGAGAAATCTCTGAGCAACAATTTGTCCAACTGCAAAGTCTAATTTAAGGAGAAGAAGCACAGTGAATTCAAACATACCTTTGACTGGGTTCTCGTTATTTTACTATCTGTGTAGTCTTACACAAGACATCTACTCTCTGTGAACTTCTGTTTGCTATTCAGTGAAAACAATACTTTTACATACATGATGTATCTTTCTTAGTGTGCTTGTGTTGCTAATCACTCTATTTTTTGTATCAAACAAAGTGGCACAAAATATGCACTAAAGCAGATTTTGCTTAATAAAAAAGCACAGATCTCTTGGCACACTGTCTTCTCTTTGCGACGTTGTGTGGTTCTGGTAACATGGCAAGCTCCTTTTTTGCACTGACAGATAACTGACTTTAAAACTATTTAGTGTTGTTTTGCTTTTCTCTGCGTCAATCTATGCAATAAGGATGAAATTCAATAACTAGTTCGTTCATTAACTCAAGAAATACACACTTCATGTGTAAGCTACACACTCACTACTTTTGATGGTTCCTTCTTTAACACTGACAAACAAAACACAAATTGATACCAGGTAATGAGGTCCATTTCAGAGTGTGGTAACTGACATTGGTGTTCTTAAAACAGGGAAATGTTTTCTCTAAAGCCAATAAAATGTCCATCTTTTCGAAAACACCTAAAATAATACTTCATTATACAGATTTTACTTAAATTGTCATTTTCCAATTTGAGTTACTCATTCCTTAGTATATATTGAATGGTCATTTCAGAGAACAAAAGCAAGATATTCCATCTCTATTTTATCCCTGCAAATTACTAGGAAGTTGTCACTTGATTTTCTCCAAGTTTTCTGTTATAATAAAGACAACTAATTTTAGCTTCAACATGCAGATTGATAATGCAATTTAAAGTAGTTCAAGTGACTTTTTACAGATGGAAATTAATAAATGTCAAAAAGTTTTGAGAGGAGCATTTCATTCATTGTGGATATCACTAACCAAAATAAGCCTTCCAACAGTTCAAGAAAAAATCAAGACACTTCTTATCTAGAGTAAATCTGTGACTTATATAACCAACTTTGTTATAAAAATTGAGCCATCCTCCTGGTAATTATGACGTTGACTTTATAAACTATAGATAGCTACTTAATTATATTTTGATTATAATTCATATATTTTCTCTCATTCAACTATGATGGGACAAATAAAATGTCAGTTGGTCTTGCCCTTTAAAAACTGAAATTGTGATCAACATAGTGTCTTGTACATCGTATTGTTACAATGGGTCAACCTGTATCCCTATCTTAATATTTTATTTATATTTTTATTATCATAGGAGAAACACTTATATATGGTATTTGCCAATAGCAAATTAGCAAATAATGGCCCTAAAAATGATCTCATTCTTTGGGCACTCCGTTTAACTCATATTCAATAAAAACATGTTTAAAATAAAGGATATCTGTCATAAGGCAATCTAGAGATAGAAAGAACTTGGGAATTAAATATCTCCAATAAATTTATTAATCTGAACATTTAAGTATTGTATATCACTAATCATAAAAACAGTATTTAATGAATGCAAGCCCCATGAACAACCACAAAGAAAAGTAAAGAGCGTGATTTAAAGTCCTGGATGAGAGAATTCAACACTGGTAACTTACGAAACATAGAGGAAAGTGCTCTATACACCTAGTCTAGTTATGAAATCTCAGAATATGAACTGGCATTTTGCTTTGGGAGAATAGAGAAGGCCTCCCCAGATATTGTAACAAGTTATAACTTTTAGAAAACATAACTTCTAGATAGCTACATAATTATATTTTGATTATAATTCACATAATTTGTCCCATGGGACAAATCAAATAAGACAATAGAATTTACCATTTCCAAAAATTGAAATTATTGGGAAAACAATCAGAAAACTCTATTTTATTTGTATTTTTACGGGAGTAGGAGAAAAGCTTATACACTGACTATCTTAGCCACTCACTGGTGCGGCCATGGTTTAGGTGGAGACACAGAGGCATTACAGTAACAAAATCTTAAACTGTAATCCTCAGAATCCTGGATTCCCCCAAACTTGTTCAATGAAGGCTAGGAGACATGCTTTTGATTCACCAGACAAAAATAGCTTGAGAAGTTCAAGACAAATGCATTTAACTGGACCTCACAATCAAGCAATCCAGTTCTCATGGAAATTCCATGTCTAACATGCAATGCTTTCCCAACTATTTCTAATCATCTTTAAGGAATACAAAACACACCAATGTATACATAGGACTTTTTGAAATGATTTTTTTTTCTTTTGTTGGTCATGGGGCCTGAACTCTAGGCCTGGCTGGTGTCCCTCAGCTCTTCAGCTCAAGGCTAGCACTCTACTTCTTGAGCCATAGCACCACTTCTGGCTTTTTCTGCTTATGTGGTGCTGAGGAATTGAACCCAGGGCCTCATACATGTAAGGCAAGTACTCTACCATTGAGCCACCTTCCCAGCTCCTGATAAGAATTTTAAATAAAAGTAATTGCACACATTTTGCCTCTTTAAATATTTGTATTTTGATTTTTTAATATCAAATTACATGAAAACTAGGAACATTGCATACTCTAGACTAATTAATTGCAGTTTCTAATCTTGTTTCATTTATTAAGAAAAATTTAAGAGAACAATAAATCCTTGTTCCAAGGGAAATTGACACTTATGGAAGTGAGAGGAAAATAATAATGGATGCATTTTATAAGCCAAAACCTAGGTAGGACATTAGACGGCATGGTCCCTGTTCCAGTCAATGATCCACATTTGACATAGATGAATTTGGTATCAATACTTTCCTATCACTTCTTGTTTTCTGTCACTCAAAATTGACCTGTTAAAAGTTATCCCTTTCCTTTAAAATCTCTACATGCACTGGTTTCTTGTAATTTTGTGAAATAATATAATGTTATGGGCAAATTCTACTTATTAATTTCATAATTCATTTTTAAGTACAACTGCAATCTAGCCATGACATTTTATCATGCTTTGCAAAGGACAAGAGTATCAATTTTAACAAATGAATGCATTTATTAAGACTCACATTTAACATGAATAAGTAGATGTAGTTATAAATGATTCTTGATCAGGAAACAGAGATGAAGGTGATAACAAACTTTAAGAATTGGTGGACTAATGTTACCACAATAAGCAGTGAATAAATCTATAATTAGCAGAGAAGAAAACTCAGCCATTGCTAGCTGTCACTGGTAGGCCTTTCCCGAAAATGGCCTCTAGTCATCCTTTGCCTTTTAGTATTTCCTATCTTTTAGCAATCCTCTCATTTTGATCAGTGTCTGAAAATAGGGACTTTTTTTTTGAAAAGAACAGAATACATTGAAAGTAAATATGTCATTTTCAAGATACAATTTGATCTTGTTCTTATTCTAGATTTCTCTATCCCTTTTCTTTCTTATTATTCCTAGGGAAATAAGCTGCTGGCTAGGTGTGAGCTGCCCCTATGTACACTCAGATGGAAAGAAACAAGTATTTCTAAAAACGCTATCCCTCAAACCCTGATGCTATCTAAGGGAAAGTGGAGGTTGATTCATGTGCAGATGAACCACAGTGGTCAGATCCCAAAGCTTACCTTGACAAGCAGCTTTGCCAGACCTCTGAAACCCAACATTCTTCTAAAACCATGGCTGGACTATGTTCAGAATTACAAGTTAGTAAGCTATTTGTAGATTCAAGTGGACCTCAAACTTGTGCTGTAACTTTCATTAAAAGAGTAAGCTTCTGAAGACAAAGTAATGTCTAACCAGTATCTTACACTAATTATTTTCTAATGTAAATTCTTGTGCATCATTCAATAGGTTCTTTTGGTATGCATCATAATTCGATTTTTTTATTAAAATAGGGCTGAGAATTTGAATTTCAGTTCAAATCCGTGTTTCACTTTGGCTTTTCCTCATTGACTGTAGACTGATTTGTTCAAAGTTTAGTCTGCTAGTAATTTTCACTAAAAGCATTGCAACTGAAAATATAAGAATAGAGTGGGGGGTACCAAATTTTTTCTGTAATCTCACAGGAAAAAAAAAAATCTCTTCCAAATCACAAGAAATCAAAAGCATGAAATGTCATTCTACATGATTGCACTTAGAGTTAATTTCTTAAATTGTGATATTAATTCTTAAATTGTGATGTTAATAGATTGTTTTCTGCTTCACTAGATACATATTCCAGAACCCTTGTCTATTTGTTCATTTTTAGATTTCTTGTTTAAAAGACATATAAAAGGATTTTCAGGTTTAGAAACAAACAACTACATAAAATCTTTAGAGAACATTTACATTCAAAATTTGTTATAAGAGTTATGGACATGCAAATATTTTAAAACAAATAAAATTACTGTGTTCCACAAGCTTTAAAATATAAAAAATGATGGAAATTAATGATATACGAAATTACATATCTAGAAAATACAGTAATTGTCATGTATAAAATGCTAATATCAACACATAAGAAATGTAAATATATGTAATTACAAATTTTGATGAAACATGTTTGGGGTATCCACAATTTCCAAAGAACTCCCTATTGAAAATAAGCTCATTTGCTAGAAATATGACATTTTGTGATCTTTTATTCATTTTTGAAATAGTTTATCTACTTACTTTCAAAGTGATATGTATAGATGCTTAGCCTAAAAATAAAAACAAAGGACAAACAGCCTGTCAAAATATGACAGGACAAAAATATGCTCAAAATAATTTGAGTCATATTTAGCATGGGCTTTTGCCACACAAATCAAATCATACATAATAATATTACAAATATCTTGGTAAATTAAAATTTTGATATTTCTGCAATCAAAATTACAATCATTGACATGTTTTCATATGTTGTCAGTTTTTTTTCTTGAATGTAAGCCAGCATTACCTGTAACTCACACAATTTTATTTAATTTTAAGATAGATAAGAATACTCCCATGAACGTTAAGATGATACATATATTTTGGTATGTTGAATGTAAAATTTATATATCATTTCAAGGCAATATCATACTTATTTCATATGTTCATATAAAATAACACACGAATAACTCAAGTTCTGAAGAGAGTTAATGAAATATGATCATAGAAGAGGCAAAACTAAATAAAACTACTTTCTGTAAAATAACCCTTTTAAGACAAGAGTTTCTATTCCTGTTTGTTAAATTCCACACTAGCTTTTAATGAATATCAATTATGTTTCAATTCTACTTATTAGTCATGAATAAAAATAATTTAAATTCCTTTACAAAACTGCCAATTGCAATTTACCTTGGCTCTTTCAAGCAAGAGAAGGTTCATAAATCAGCAAGTTGAACCTTTACTAAATGACCAACAAACACAGTTACAAATTAATGATATAATCTTGTTTTCCTCCAAATGCACAAAGTCAATACAGGTTTAGCAGAGAAATTTCAAAAACAAAAACAAACAAACAAAAAACCAGTAAGGACTATTTGTTTCTATTGTATATGACTGGATATTATCAGATGGATCCCATGACTACAAAAATGTTTGGCTGGATGAAAATTGCATTGTCTTAACATGCATGTATAGTAGATGCAAAAGTACTGAGACCTCTAAAAATAATAACAGTTTAAAGATTATATAAGAGACTTGGCTTTTTCACTGGAACACTAAAATGGGTTTCCTCTCAAGAGCTCATTTAGCCCGAGCTGCTCCTCCAAATAGCTCAATACCTACATACATACCATACAAGATGATGCTAAGCAAAATTAACTCCAAGACTTGGACACAAGAGGTTTTTCGTTGTTATTGTTGTTGTTTTTTAACATACTATTTGATTTTTTTGTTTCTTTTATATGTTTTTCCCCTAGGTATACTCCCTTTTGTCACTGTATTTGATTTTGATACCCTGCTTATTTGAATTAGGGAAGGGAAGGGGAACAACAAAATGGTGAGACAAAGGACAAAGGGGAACCAATGCAACTGTGACATACACAAGACAATATTTTGGAAATGATCTGTACAACTTGGTGGGGGTGTTGGGGTGGGAGGGAATGTAGGAGAAAAATGAGGGAAAGAGTAACAAGAACATTTGACAAGAAATGTATTATTATTTACTTATATAACTTTAACCGCTCTATATATCACCTTGACAATAAAATAGGGACTATATATGAGGATCACAAAATATAAATATAATAAGAGTATTTTCTCACATAGAGCAAAACCATACAATTATACTTCTGTCAAAGATAATCTATTTTAAATTAGCTGATTTTGTCTTTTATCTGTAAGCCTTCTTAGCGCCAACTTCCTTAACTGTAAAATATATGCTCCATACAAACAGATTTTTTAACATATATATTTTAATGTAAAGATTCCGTACAGAGAGGATACAGTTACATGAGCATGTAATGAGTCCATTTCCTGTATAGCATTGTTACACCTTCCTTTATATTTCCCCTACCATTCCTTTCTTCCCCACCTCAGAACTCCTCCCTCCCCTACCACAATATATTTTCAACACACTGTCTTGTATATCTCACTGTTACAATGGGTCATCCTGTATCCTCATTTCAGAATTTGGTTATTTCCCTTTCCGTCCTCAAATTAGAAAATTGTATATACAAGATGCAGGGTACCAGAATCAAATACAGTGACAACAGTGGTTGTACCATGGGGGAAGAACATACAAAAGAACAAAACATCATATATTACGTTATAAATACATTAAGAAGAACACCAACAAAGATAAAAAAAATCATGTGTCCCTATCTTGGGGTTCATTTCACTTAGCATCAAGTTATATGGTCATATGTACATACCTTTTGACCTCTTCTGCTTGTCTTAAACACATACTAGTTATTGCAGATAAGGGAAACCATGGGACCTAAGTTTTTTTTTTTTTTTTTTAGTCTGGCTTACTTCACTTAATATAAGTCTTTCTATTTCCTAACCCATTCTTTCTGATGGAGACATAGAATCCATACATATAAATAGAGATAGAGATACATATTATTTTATTGATCTATTCATCTACTGAGGGGCATCTGGGTTCGTTCCATATCTCAGTTATGGTGAATAATGCTGGAGTAAACATAGTTGTGCTGATAACTTTAGTATGAATGGCCTTGTTTGTGATCCTTTGTGTAAATGCCTAAATGTGGAATTGCTGGATCATAGGGGAGTTCTATGTGAAGTCTTCTGAGGAACCTCCATACTGCTTTCCAAAGTGGTTGAACAAATTTACATTCCCACCAACAATGCAGTAGGGGATCCAAATAGGGGAAGATGAAGTAAAACTCTCCCTCTTCGCAGATGGCATGAACTCGTAATTAAAGAACCCCATGGCCAGGCGCCGGTGGCTCACGCCTGTAATCCTAGCTACTCAGGAAGCTGAGATCTAAGGATCCCTAACCCTAACCCTAAACCCTAACCTTAAACCCTAACTCTAACCCAGCCTGGGCAGGAAAGTCCGAGAGACTCTTATCTCCAATAAACCACCAGAAAATCAGAAGTGGTGCTGTGCTCAAGTGGTAGAGCACTCGTCTTGACCTGAAGAGCTGAAGGACAGCGCTCAGGCTGAGAGTTCAAGCCCCACAATTGACAAAAACAAAACAAACAAACAAACAAAAAAAAACTATGGACTCCACTCTCAAGTTATTCGAACTGATTCAAAACTTGGGCAAAGTAGCAGGCTACAAAATTAACCCTGAAAAATCAATTGCTTTCCTGTATGCCAACAATGATAAGCATGTGGCTGAAATCAGGAAAGCAACTCCTTTTGTAATAGCTCCACAAAAAATAAAATACCCAGGAGTTAACTAAAGAAGTGAAGGCCGAGCGCTGGTGGTTCAGACCTGTAATACTAGCTACTCAGGAGGCTGAGATCTGAGGATCGTGGTTCAAAGACAACCCGGGCATAAATCCTAGAAACTCTTATCTTCAATAAACCATTCAGAAAACCGGAGTGGTAGAGCACTAGCCTTGAGTTGAAGAGCTGATCGACAATGTGCAGGCCCAGAGTTCAAGCCCCACAACCAACAGAAAAAAAAAAAAAAGTGAAGGCCCTCTACGATGAAAACCTTAACTACCTGAAAAAGTTAATCAACGCAGAACTTAGAAAGTGGAAAAAACTCCCATCCTCCTGAATTGGGAGGATTAACATCTTGAAAATGGCAATACTTCCAAAGGCTATCTACAAATTCAATGTGATACCTATCAACATCCCAACATCATTTTTCAAAGAAATAGAAGAATCAATTCAGAGATTCATATGGAACAATAAAAGACCCCCAAATATCAAAACAATCCTTAGCAGAAGCAACAGTGCTGGAGGATTATCAATACCAAACTTCAAACTACTACAAAGTCATAGTAATCATAAAAGCTTGGTACTGGTAAAAGAACAGACCTAAGAAACAATGGAATAGGACTGAAGACCCAGAAATGAACCCAAAGACCTATAGGGAGCTAAAAAAATAGAATTGAAGAAAGACAGCCTTTTCAGTAAATGGTTCTGGCAAATTGCTTAAACACCTGTTGAAAACTAAAGCTAGATGTTTATATATCACCTTGCACCAGAATCAACTACAAAAGGATCAACAACCTTGAAATAAAAGCAGACACCTTGAAAAAAAATTACAGGAAGGAATAGGAGAAACTCTAGGACCTTAGCACAAGCTGAAATTTTCTTAATAGAAAACCAGAAACACAACAAATCAAAAAAAGGTTCGACAATTGGGAATGCATAAAGCTGCAGAGCTTTTGCATGGCAAAGGACATAGCTAGCAAGATCAATAGAAAGCCCATGGATTGGAAAAGATCTTCACTAGCCAAACAACAAACAAGGGTCTCATTTCTAAAATATACTTAGAGCTCAAACATTAAATCTCCCAACAACAAATCCTCAAAGAAAGAACTGCCTAATTAATAAGTGTGCTAAAGACGTAAAGAGAGACTTCTCTAAAGAGGAAATAAAAATGGCCAATGGTCATATGAAGAAATGCTCAACTTCTGTAGCCATAAAAGAAATGTAAATCAAAACATTGAAATTCCACCTCACCCCAGTCAGAATGACTATAATCAAGAAATCTAATAACAACAGATGCTGGAGGGGATGTGGCCAAAAGGGAACAAACAGATTTTTTTAGAGGCCATGGTAATGTTGATTGTCAAGACTGGTAGAATATAATGCACCATCCAACTCTGTTTTCTGCTCAGATCAGTTAAAGTTTTCAGCTTTTACTAATATGGTGCTGATCTTTGGGTGTAAAGATGCTGCAAAAATATCTTTAAAAGCTCACAAGCATGGTCAAGCTAAGGGAATATCCATCCCAAAATTGCAATCATGCTGGGCACAAGGAATACTTCCATACATGTTCTTACACTGGTATAATATAAAATATGAAATATCAAGAATAACATATAAAAGCATGTTTGAAATGATAAAAAGCTATCTGTAAGTTTTCATTCTTATTAGGACAAAAATAAGAAAAAAATAAAAGGAGTCTTTTGTAGCATTATTTTATCGGAATATTAGTGCTTGTGCTTTCTATATTATGAAAGATTTTAGGATCTTTCTTGGCTGGTCAATGTTTTTGTTCCAGAATCAAGTTTTGAACCAAAATCACCAGTTCTGAGCCTGAAGACAATTATAATTATTTTCTTACACATTCAAGACTTTGTCTTCCCAGAATTTGTGTCATTTTCCTCTACATGAAAGAAAACGGCATTCAAATTTAAAGTTCTATTATATGTTAAGAAGTTCTTTGTGATTTTATTTTGTAAGCATACATTGTATATAACTTTCCATTTTTATGTAACTTTCCATTGGCCACAGGTACACTCTCTGAGCAATATTCCAACATCTGTATATTATCAAGGTCTATAGTGAGGCATTTTGCCTTCTGGTGCCTTCCTAAGTGAGAACCTCTATCTCCCGGCTGTTTCAAGCTAATTTACCACCCTGCCTCCTTCTAAAAGCTCTCGAATATATTTTGTGGTGGAAGAATAATCAATTACTTACCCAATTCAGTTCAACAAATATTTATTAAGCATTCACTCCTTCTTGTTTTATCTCCCCTTTGGGCTGCTATCCTTAAGAGGAGCTGAAGAAGCAAAATGACTCCCATTTATTAAAGACTTTTATTTTAAAGATGCTTAAGTGCAGTTCACAGCTCTTCAACAGCTCTTACCAAATCCTCCGAGGTTCCATTGTAGAGGAAATACACATTCTGTTGTACAGTAAGAAGAATAATGTGTTCCTTTTCATTTTGTCAAGAAAATATCTGTATTATACCTATGGGATGGTGGTGCAGAGTTGATGTGATGTGTTTATATATGAGTCATTATTCAGTAGGACTGAGTAATCCCACTTACAGATTCATACAATATAATATCTCTCTTTCAAAATTCCTTAATTTCATTTGTACTGGATATTAAAACAAAAATAATATATATTAATTAGATTTTGGTTCAGATAATATAAAAGTCTGACAAAGGTTTTAGGAAACATTTGCTTTTCTTTCCAGTAAAGAGCAACATAATTTTCTTGAAAAAAAATAAAGGCAGAAAGAATAGTTGGATGCCAATCTTGAAAAAAAAATATTTTAAAACATTAAAATTCTAAAATAAAAATCCTTATTTGTATAGACATATAGATTCCTTCCAAGAACATTACTTACTATACTGCTGGGAATTTCCTCCCAGCAATTCATCCCAGCTTAAACAAACAAGCAAAAACAAATATGTATGTCTTCACTACAGTGTTTTCCTGTTTAGGGACTATGAAGGAAGGCCGCATTATGTTCTCTCAATAAAGTCAAAAATAAAATGGAAGCCATGATTACTTTTCTCATACAGGAAGCACACTGTATTAGCAATTTGTAAGTACTTTTCAATGTTATAATATCAACTGTCACTGTGCTACTGATAATACTGCAGCTATAGTTCCTTTGACCTAGTTTATGGAAGGAATGACTTAAGTTTTAAGTCAATGTAAAACTCTAAATGGAACTCATCCTTCTGGCAATAACCGAGTAGAAGATCTTAACCATTTTTTTTGGAAGTGTCATCGTGATCATTTAAAAAGGTGATTTTATTTGTCTATATTAGTTGTAATAATGGGTTTTGTTACAATGTATTATTTCCACACTTTGATTCTATAACCATCTCATTACACTTTCTTATTCATGTCCTGCCTCTTTTCCTGTTCTATATTTCCAGTACAATCCCCAAATAATTTTTTATCGGTATCATAAACATTGTATTCATCGACTACAAATATATTTCGCTTTCTCTAGTATTTCATTAATAGTGTTTCCTAATCTGATTTCAACTAATATTTTTTAGGAATTTACCCTGGTAAATTGGTATGTTGTAAAGAGTTACTTCTAAGTTATTTTTGGAAGAAGCACTTTGTTTTTACATTACATTTCTTGTGCTCCTATCTCAGTACCTTTCTGGAAATTATTTTCCTAAGACAAGGGAGCATAAAGTATTCATTTTTATATCATCCATACTGCCTAAGATGATGATGTGCATAAATTCAATAACTGTTTAAATAAATGAAAGTGATCAACATTGAGGCAATTATTTCATATTTTCATCACTAAATGTAAATAAAATACAGTGTCTTGTCTCTCCAGAAACAATAATCAAAAATTGGAAGAGTATTGGTATTAGGACAACTGTTGTTTGCTATATTTTTGTTGACTAAAGCACTGTAAGTCTTGAATATACTTGCAAACCACTGGTTCTTTGGTGAGGAACAAATCCATAAATTCACTGTCTTGTATCAAGGACCCCAGTCTCTCAATCAAAGATTTATATTTTGTCAGTTTCCACACTCTTTGCCTCTCATAATATATTGTATGAGCAGCTTTCATTTCTTAGCTTCTACGACATCGTTCCTTCACAGTTTACTCATTAATCAATTGATCATTTACTGATTTCCTTATGAACTTTTATTTAAAGACTTAAATATCCTAACAACCTATCTACTTTTTAATTTTCTTTTATTTTACTATCTCTGATATCAAGTCTTGAACTCAGGATCTTGTGTTCATTTGCTGGTGCCTAATAAATCTTCAGCTCTGAGTTTTGCTGGATATTTTGTAGATAGCTTGCATCATTCACTTATTGTATCATCACTGTTACACTAATAGGAAATAATATTTAGTGATTGAAACTATATTCTTCTAATTGGACCTCACATTTCAAACTTATAATTATCCATCTATAAAATACTATTAATATTTATTGGGTAAATATTGCTCCTTTCACAATACACAATGTCTTTATTTATTCAGTTCAAATTTATATGGGATATTAAGACATGTAGGGATTGGATTATCCTAAATTTAAACTTACACCAAACTGTAATTAAATAAAAAGCTGTGTCAACAAGAACTTCCTGAAGGCATGAACATACAAGGATATCTGTTATCATATTAGTGTCAAATATACTAATCTGGCTCCTTTTATCACCTAACTACAAATTATACTAAAATGAAACATATTGGTTGCTTTCCTTCCTTTCCCAAATCTATGAATAAACTTGGAGAAGTTACTATCCTATCATTATTGTTGTAGGACATTTCAGTACTGTAATTCCAAACAAGTAAGACTCTATACATATATAAATATTACAAATATGTTCTATGTTTTTCTATATTGTTGTTAATAATTACAGTAAATATTTTGTTGTTGTTGTAGGAAAATAGAAGTACGTTGATGGTTTTGTAAATAACTCTTAGATGCATGACATCCTTTAGCCCCTAAAGTCTTTATTCTTCCTTAATATTATTGATGCAATCTCAAAAAAACTGCTATTAGTTTAACAATATTGTTTTGTTTGCATTATGTGGAAAAGAGACTCACATGACACTTTGTGAAAATTTTAGTTATCCATATAATAATTTTATATTCAACTTTATTACACATTACATCATTATGTTCACTTTTTGCCTATGATCAATCATAAATGCTAAATGTAAGATGTTAAAATTCAAATAAGCAACTTGAATTTTAAATAGCAATACAACACTTAAATGAGGCATCAAAGAGATATAACTCAACAGATTGAAAATGAGGATTTTAACAAAAAAAATACAGAAATCAAAAAGCACTTAAGTATAAACCATGTAAAATTTACTCTTTCATCCTAAACAAAATCAGGAATAAATTTTGATTTGGACGAAAAGTATATTGATATAGAGATTTCCATTTACCCTTCTGCAAGTTACCCTTAGTTTTACAATTTCACATAATGATAATACAATTAGTAAAAGTGAATTATGTATTTCAGATTCAAACCTGATGTAAGTTGTGACATAAATTTTATATTTTTGCTCTCTTTTCAATTGTATTTTCCTGTTACATTTTCCTGATGCTGTGTTTAGATCAGGTATATTGGGAGATGGCCTTCAGTATGGTGTTGTTGGGACTTTTCTCATGATTCAACTGAGCTGAGATCTTAGGCAAGAACATCAAAAAGATGAGATTCCCTTCTTATTTTAACATCTTACCATCTTATGGGATGCTGTCTATTCAAATATTTCCTAGTACTATTAATGTATGAAGAAAAAATATATAGTCTTTAAAAGTTCATCATTGCTCAATCTCAAAATGTTATGGAGAATAATTTTGCTGTTGTCATATTCATATTAAAATAATTCCATATAGTACAAATATAAAAAAGGAAACCACAAATTTCAAATTTCACACAAGTTCATATACATCCCCCTCTTGTGTATTTATTGGAAATACTATTCAAAAAGAGAAGAATGATAATATTGATGACCTCATTTGTTTCAGCTTTTAGGATCAATTTTAAAGCACATGGAAAATTCCAAGGAGAAACTGAAGTGTGAAGGTGAGAATGAAAACATCTTCATAATGTATAGAAACATCTCCATGACTTACTCATCATGGTACTTCCAATAATATACTTACTCATTAGTTGTGGAAAGTAAATTATTAGGAAAAAATGGTTTTGTTTACCAGTCATTTGATATTAGTATACTTTTAAGCAATGTGTCTAAAATTACACAAAATGTATGTTTATTTTTTAGATACAAAGCACAGTTTTATGTTGATTTCTATTATTCATGTGTATTGTTCCAACTATAAAAAGTAAAACCGCTTTCTTGCTCCATTTGTAAAGGAAAAGTTATCACAGTTTATGTTAGCCACAAGAGAAGTAGCCAACGTTAATTGGTTATTTGACATCTGAAATATTTATGGATTTTTTCCACAGGTTTTTATAATTTGAGAATGAGTTGACAAAACAAATAGGATCTATTAATTATTCAAAAAATAATTTAAATAATAGTTTTTTTTTTTGCTTTTTGTTGGTGGTAGGTAGAGCATTATTAGGTTTGGACTCTTAAGTTTTATGCATATTAGGAAAATGCTCTAAATCTTGACCATGTAATAAATATTTTTTCAATTAATATACTTCATAACAGTCTATTGAAAAAGTAAAGTATGATGTGATACATGAAATGTCTGCATTAAAACCTAAACAAAATAAATATCTCTTGTATATTGTGTTGATTTTTATTAAGTATGTCCAAAATTCAGAAGGTGTATAACATGAGGTCAGAGCACTACTGTCACTAGTGTCAGTCCTTCTTAGTTTACCTAATTTATTGATTAAAAATATGTATATCACTGGGCAATGGTTGCTCAAACCTATAATTCTAGCTAATCAGGAGGCTGAGATCTGAGGATAGTGGCTTGAAATTCAGAAGAAGTATTTTCAGAACTCTTCTGGTTGGGTTAGTCAAATCACATTAAGCAAATAGTTTTAAGTCATGAAATATACTAATAAACAAAGTGTTATATATGATGTCTAAATAGGATATATAGAAAAATTTGCTCTCAGTATTCATTTATAATATCTCCTAAATATATTTGTTGTTATTCCAGATTTATGTATATAAGTTTTCTTGTCATTCTCAGATTTCATTAAACTAGATATAAGATTATAGACTTAGCAAAGATTATAGCATATCAAAGATTGTTTACATTTCTACAAGTAAATCTCTAGTTATGGGATTGCTGTGAAGCATATCTCATCTTCTCAGTAAGGCTTGGAATAACAATTTAAGCTAATTTTTCCAGTTATTATTCTTAAATTTTAAATAAACTTATATCTTAATATTTCAAATACATTAGTTTGTTATATAATACATACTTTATTTTTTTATTCTTTAAAGGAAGTAGAATATACAGGTGTAACTATTTTTAATAATTAATTTATTTAATCACCCCATATTTGCACATATTTCTTGAATCCAGTCTGATCACTGAATATATAATATGCATCAATCAATGGTATTCAATCTTTTGATTTCTGAATACATAATGTGTGTCAATCAATCAATGTGTACTCAGTCTTCAAACACTCATCAGTTCTATGTGCTAGAAAATAGACTTTTTTCCTATTTACATAAACAGTCATTTATTATTATAAACTATTATTTATATAACTATGTTAAATTAGAAATAATACCTCTTGTCTAATTTAATTTACTAAGATTTATAAACCTTTCTTCACCCCTGTTCTCTCTAGTCTGTCTAGTCTGTAGTCCCTATTTTTTTACTTTATCTGTGAAGTTAAATTTTATTTATTTTTTGTTTGAGGCTTGGGTGAGGGGGTAGTCTGGTACATTTTACTTAACAATATGTCCATAGTTTCATTCATGTGTTCAAGTATGACAGTATTTTAGTTTACATGGTTGACTTGTATAAATATGTACAAATGTATAACAATGTCTTCATTTGTTCATTCTTTATTGCCATCTTAATTGATTCTGTCTTAGCTATTATGAAAGGTGATTCAGGAAGCCAGTATATAGATATTGCTTTGATATAGTAAGTTTATCACTTTTATATATATACTCAGAATCTTATGGGCTATTTGGAAATTTTATATTTAGTTTGAAGATGTTCCATACTGTTTCCAATAATAGCTAAACACATTCATATTTCTACCAAGAGTAAAATTACTTATATGGCTGCCAAGAACTTCTCCAGAGTTTCACCAGAAATTATCACAAAATATCTTAAAAAGCAATATCTACTCAGTCCTAACTGAACATAAGAACTTAGCTCCTTTTACTATTACTAGAGTAATTTCTCCCAACTAAGTGTAGTGAACTACTGTTTTGTTCATGGATTAACTGGGAAAAAATGATAGGCCTATAAAGGAATGAGCAATATCAGTTACACAAATAGTAAATATATTGGGTGGCATCAGGAAGTAGGTACTCAAAATGATTGGGATCCGGTCAAGAGGTTAGGAGTGGACAGATGAAGAGGAGAAGAAGGGATGAATGCAGTCAATAATCTAATGTATATTTTACAAAATAAGCAGAAAAGTGAAGCAGTAGGTACAAGTGGGATGGGTGGGAATATTGAAGGGGTGATTTTGATCAAGACATATTGAATTCATAAACTACTTTGTTAAATGGCAACTCTTTTACACAACTACTTAAAGTTTTTGTTTTTTGGTTTTGTTCTAAAGGGAAGGGAAAGGGTGAATATTGTGAGGTCTTCTCTGGAGAGCATCCCTCCCTCTCACCACCACTCCCTCCACTGTTCTTCATGAAGGATAGCATTTAACCTTACCAGAAATCACCTGTCCAAAACCAGTAATAACCTGTAACTGTTACCTACCTGACTGTCAATCTCCTGATTATGAGTCAGCTAAAGGACCCGATCTTCTGAGGTCATGTCCATATCCACTGTGCCTACACCCCCTCCTCACCTTTCCTGGTGTGATCTCCCTCCACTCAGCTCTGCACACTTAGATCTAGTGCAGGCCGGTGGTTTGGTTACCCAATAAACTCTTCTGCCTGAACTGTGTGGTAGTCTCCTTTCATCTATGATCAACATACATGCATGCAAATCTCAGATTGTACCCATTGTTTTGTACAATTAATATAATCTAATACCTCTGTTTTCACTGTATTTGATTCTGGTGCCCTGAATCTTTTTTTTTTTTCATGGGGCCTGAACTCTGGGCCTGGGCGCTGTCCCTCAGCTCTTCAGCTCAAGGCTAGCTCTCTACCACTTGAGCCACAGTGCCACTTCTGCTTTTTTTCTTTTTGCTTATATGGTGCTGAGTAATCGAACCCAGGGCCTCATGCATGCAAGGCAAGCGCTCTATCACTGAGCCACCTTCCCAGCCCTGTGCCCTGCATCTTGTATATACATTATTCTGATGGGGGGGGGGAAGGGAAATAATACAATGCTTAAATACAGACAGGTTGACCCATTGTAACAATGAGATGTACAAGAAACTATGTTGAAAACGAACTTTACAATTTTGCAGGGGGGCGGGGGAAAGAGGTAACAATGCTCGATAGGAAATGTACTCATCACCTTACTCATGGGACTGTAAGCCCTCTGTACAGTGTTTTTACAATAAAGACATATATAAAAATATCATCTACCCGGGCGCCGGTGGCTCATGCCTAAAATCCTAGCTACTCAGGAGGCTGAGATTTGAGGATAACAGTTCAAAGCCAGGCCAGGCAGGAAAGTCCGTGAAACTCTTATCTCCAATGAAACGCCAGAAAACCAGAAGTGGCGCTGTAGCTCTAGTGGTAGATCGCCTGAGGGACAGCGCTCAGGCCCAGAGTTCAAGCCCCATGCCTGACAAAAATAAAAATAAAATATATATATATAATCTAATAAAAATGGAAAAAAATATGTAGGCAGCTCATTGCTGTTAAAATGTGTTAGCTCTGAGCAGGGCAGCCTTGTGTCAAGGATTGTGGATAAACCCATATCACTCTAATGGTGCATGCGTTCAACTTCAAGCAAAGTTCAAATGCTTAGTTTCATGAATATGGAGTCTGATTAATGGATAGCAAGACATTGGTTTTAAAAACACAAATGAAACACTTATTTTCAACATCAAAGGCAGCTGTTAAGTTCTACTTCCTACACAGGGTGGCATTTCATCACTTCGTATTCATTTAGTTCTAAAAAAACTCCAATTCTGCCAACTCTAGTGTTATATGCGTATCTAAAGAAGAAAATAATTTTTCCAGCTTTATCTTTTGTAATAGTTTCATCAAACAGATATCAAAAGCCTACAGAGCATTAGTCAGGGACAGGGTGATTAGTTTCTCTCTTTATGGATGGGTAATTAATATAAAAAGGATGGAAAAAATCCTTAATCCCATTACACTTGATCCATCATTTAGCAATGCTTTCTGACGCTTCAAGGTAAAATCTGCATCTGAATTTCCCTAAAGCAATCAAGTCATCGGTTTCAGAAAATTATCAAACCCCACAGCAAACTGCACTGCACAGATAGAAAAAAAAAAAAACTGAGGTTTTTGACATTCATCTAAGAGAATCTCATTCAATAAAACTGTTTCAAGATACCACTTTTAATGCTATCCCTAATAGATTTGACCTAATTTTGCTTAACATATTTAATCTAAGGACAAAGGCAATACCTGCTAAGAGGAAAATATATCAAAAGAAGGTTATTTATAAAGTGATAGGTAATATTTATGAGGTGGTGAAGGGTGTGACTCTTGAAAGTCCATGTAGTGTAAATGACAGAGCAGTCTACCTAACGACAATGACAAGATTTTCTTTGAATGCTTAAAGTAATCTTTCCAAACACATAAAGTACCTCTATCTGGATTCTGTATCTGCCTGAACTGCAACTCTAAATATTATTAAGTTATTAAATATTATTAATTTTTCTTCTTGACCATTTCCATCTTTCTAATACTCCATAAATTATAAAAAGACTAAAACATGAGTCAGATTGATCAGATTGACTCTAGTATCATTAATATCACAGTTGAGGGATGCAATAAATAATATCTAATTTCTTTTTATGACTGAAGTTTCTTGATCCTTAGCCATTACCCTTCTTTTAGTATCCTTTCTTTATTTCCTTAGAATGAGCAATTCTCTCTCCTTTCTAAAAAAAAAAATGTGATGAAACCCACTTAAAATTGAATTTACAATTTTGGCAAATTTAGTGTGTAGGTTTGGGACACTGTAGGCACGAAATTAATATATTTTATACAGGTGTCACCACTATCCATTTCCAGAACCTTTTCACCATCTGAAACTAGAGCTATATTCCCCAACTCCCCCCTTCCCCATTTAACACCCCTGGCTCTGTATTTCCGCTTCTAAATTCCACTATGAAGCCAGTCTCACTTTGGAACTGATTTATTTTGCTTTACATAGGTTTGCCAAAGTGCATCCACTTTCTCTTTATTTATGAAGATAAATGATATTTCATGATATTTCTATACCATAACTTATTCATCTGAAAATAAATGAAACATTTGGACTCTTTAGATATTGTGCATAATGTGAATAAAAATTCTGCTCATGTACCTGTTTGGATTTCTTTTGGGGACATACAACCAAAAGCACAATTGGTAGTATACATGGTAATTTCACGTTTGTTTAATATATTGTGCTACCAATTTCCACACTGACTATGCCATCACTGCAAAACTGTCCAAATGTTTCCATCTCATCTATGTTATTTACTTTTTCATTTTTTGTGTATTTATACGTAAATGATGGAAACCAGGAAATTGTGTCCCAAATCTCCTAGTGATAACAGAAAAACTCAGCAAGCATGTTAGAGGATACACTTCAGTTTTAATTATCATGTTAAGTAAAGGGGAAACTAAAAGGAACAGACTGAATCTCAGCTGAATTTGTTTTCCTTAAGGTCACCTTGATTAGGACATATTAAAAAAATATACCAAAAAGAAAACATTTCAGTGGAAAAGTCCTAAGTAGTGTCTCTAACAAATGTGGGCCTCAATTTTGTGAGGATCTCTAGTCAGAAAGCAAATTAAATACTTTTCACTTTGTTCCAGTGGACAACAGAAGACCTCAAATATTTGCAAGTCTACTATGTGTAAGCAGGATTATTTATACTTCTGTGTTTCTGAGTAAAAGCAAAGAGCTAATGTTCAGGAGTTAAAGCAAAGACAATGTCCAGCCCAATTTAATGAAGAATTGTGTGATCCCAAGACTTTTAGCTAAACAGTGCAATAGAGAGATTTGATAGAGAGGGTGTTTTTAGGGATAAACAAGAGAACTGGGAGTATCACAAATGTTTTCTCTTGCCAGGAGATAAAACAAGATAACCTTCCTAGTCTGAAAATTCTTGTTTCTCTTCCTCTAAAAACCTTCCTAACTATGGTGGAGAATATAAAAGAACAAATCTGTGCTCTAAGGACCAAATGGTCTAAGTCAGATGTGAGGAAAATAATAGCTTGGAGCAACCAAGAAAGATATGTAGGCACAAATGCCATCTACAAGAAAATCAGAAATTATCTGAAAGAAAATCATTTTTGAGAACATATTTTGCTCATAGCTAGAGCTTAAATTGAATTGTTTGCATTACTGCGGGGCTCAAGTGCCTCATTCCCTTATGCTTCAATGGATTTTCCTTAAATAAAATAAAAGTCTACATTCCTTAAAATATTCTTCTATTTTTATTTTATTTGCAGAAGCCAAATGTGAATGCATGCATGATTGTTCAGAAATATATTAAATTCTTACAAAGTTAAATAAAAACATGGTGACTCAATATCTTAATAATGACAAAAAGATACATTTGGTCAAGATGAAATGAGAATCTTTGATAGGAATATTGAGCTAAATGAGTAATACGGATATTGGAAAAGCAATGTTTCAGAAAACCCCATGCTGTTTTGTATATGAGTTAATAACATCATTTATAACTTACAACCACATTGAATCATGGATTTACAAAATTTTCTTTGAAATTTTCTAAATGAACTGTTGAGTAATATGTTCTTCTATATATTCCATGCACATCTATTATCTTTATACATACTTATGTATCTTTATAGACAGAGATAATGATTCTCTGAAATCATTATGTATAATATGTATTCAACACAGTCTTAAATTTTTTTGTATTGTGGTTGTAGTTTGGACATCTAAATCTATTATTAGTAATCACCACATACATAGTAACCAAATGGAATATGCCTTAGAGCATATTCCATTAGCAGTAGCTCTGCAGCAGGTAGTTTTAGGAATTCCCAAGCATTCTTTTGCCCACAGAATAAAAAGTAAAGTTCTTAGTTTGGTCTTTAAAAACTAATCAGCAGGATTAATTTCCACTAGATCTTTCTTTACTTCACATAGCATCACAATTACTCTGATATACCTACACTTGTCAGTTTCTGACCTCTTAGTTCACATTTGCTTCTCCACCTCCATTCCACCCCAAATCTTTGGAATACTTCCATTAACACTGCAGTTTGGCTAATTATTTGTGAACGTGTCAGTTGAAGATAATTGCTGTTTATTTATTTTTTAAGAAAGTTTTTTATTGTGAAAATACTGTATGGAGAGGTTATAATCACATGAGCAAGGTAATAAGTACATTTCTTATCAAGCATTATAATTCTATAAATTCTACATATTTTATTAGAATGGTTATTTTTTTTGTGAATCCATCCTGTGAGGCACATAGATTCTCAGGGAGATTATATGTATGTATGTATGTATGTATGTATGTATGTGGGTATCTCCCATAACACTCCTAAACTAATTGCTGGTTAATGATCACAAGAATGTGCTGAACTGAATATAATAGTTTCAATTGAAGAAACAAAAGTGAGCCTTGCTAAAAAAGACTTGCAGAAGCTTGACCCAAGCATTATCTGGTGATTCTAAGAATAGAAACTGGGGCTCACCCATGACTGCAATCTGGCCATCTTACCATTAGAGAATATTCATCCCCAGGTAACCTAATTTTTTTTGACAGTAGGCTATGCCCTGCCACTGTAGTACAAAAATAAAAATGTAACGGTGAAGTAATGTAAGACTAATTTACTGAAATAAAATATTTGACTTTTGATTTTTATGAATTTCAAAAGAAAATATAAGTACAAGTTTAATATTCAGTACCTCAATTTTATATTTGAAGTGTGACTTCGTATAACCACTATGTTTGAGAGACAAAGTTGTTGACTACCTTGTATAAAATACTTACATTCAAATATCTCTTAAGTGTTTATATCATACTACAAGATGCCTTTGCATAAATTGCTTTATTTGAAGTAATATTTCATTAAATGAGTAAAATGGCCATCTTTCTGCTGATCTCACTAAGAGATATAACTGTACATACAGAATTCTAAAACTGGGTGATTTATATGGAATTGCCTACAAAGAAATGAAAACCAGATATAGATGATTACTCTGAGCTTTATCTGTACATTTATGTGTCAAGAAGCCAGTAAATACATTTTTCTATGTTCTATAATTAAATTAAAAGTTATATGCTTGTTTCCTTCCATGGAAAATAATTAAGCATAATTAGTTTGTATAAAGGACTTCATGAGACATGTATATTTGGATATCATATGCATTGTTCTACTCTTATGATGATTTATATTTGTCAATTAATATAATAAGAATTCTTTGCTCTACATACTACATATATGAAAAGCATTGCATTTTTTCCTTATATGGAAAAAATCTCAACAGTCTTTTTTTACAGTAATCATGAAGCCACATAATCATTCCGATAACTATTTCTGGATTCATTAGATACCAATGATCTGGGCTCATTTAATGTTTTCTACCTTATAGTAACTATTCATGACAAGAACATCTAGAATAAAACAAGACATCAAACAAAAGATAGGGGTTGAGTGTAACTTCATGTTATTATTAGCTTTAAAAATGCACCCTTTATTTCCATTAGGATTATATATATATATATATATATATATATAATTTCAATTTGTAAATCTAAACAATTATTTGTTTGCATGTTTGTTGTTTGTTGGTCCCAGGGATTAAATGCCAGGTCTGGGTGTTGTCCCTTAGCTATTTGTTGCTCAAGGTTGTACTCTATCACTTTGATTCACATTGCCACTTGTGGTTTTCTGATGGTTCATTAGAGAAAAGATTCTCAGGACAGCTGGGTGCTGGAAGCTCACGTCTGTAATCCTAACTACTCCAGAGGCTGAAATCTGAGAATCGTGGTTCAAAGCCAGCTAGGGCAGCAAAGTCTGTGAGACTCTTATCTCCAATAAACCACTCAGAAACTCAGAAAACCAGAAGTGGTGCTGTGGCTCAAGTGGTAGAATGCAAGCCTTGAGCTGAAGATATATTTACAGATATATTTCTAGATGATCATATCTATCTATATATCTATGCATGTCATTTAAATATTATCAAATGAAACATACATTAAAATTTTGAAATAACATTAGTATTAATAATGCTTCTAATAGTTTATATGCAGCTAAAACAAAGACCTTCTTCATTCCTCTTTCTCTGTTAATGACTGAGCTCATATTTATAAAAATAGCACATCTTAGTGTACAAATGTAAGTAAACAAATGAGAAAACATTTACAATATAGAAGAAATAGAGATTTAAAAAATATTGCTTTAAATGCGTGTCAAATCATGAAAATAAGAATTATTCAGAATAAAATTACTCTTAGAATTACTTGTTTCATTATGCAGAATGAATTCCTCCTTAGATGTATTAGATTATAGAAAAATGGATATAACAAAAATATTTTGCTATTTGAACATCTTTAAAGAGTAGGATAGTTCTTATTCCTCATGTAACCATAAAAAATAACAACAAAAAATCAAGCTCTGGATGTGTGTATCTGTGCATGCGTGCATGTGTGTGTGTGTGTGTGTGTGTGTGTGTGTGTGTGTGTATTGGTACTGAGGCTTGAACTTAGGGCAAATGCACTTGTTTCACAATTTCTTTTTCTGGCACTTTATCACTTGAGCTACATCCCTGACTATTCTTCTGGTTAATTGGAAAGGAGAGTCGTGGATCAATCTGCCTAGGCTATCTTAGAATCTTGCTTGATCTTTCAGTTTAGCCTTTCAAGTAGTTAGAATTATAGGTGTGAGCCAGCTATCAGCATAATCATTACGTTCTTATATATTACTTATTCTAAAATACCATTACTTTTTGTAAAATACATTTATTGTAGTTCTGTTATATACAGTTTTTGAAAAAATAATAAAAAATAATAATCCATACTTCAATTATAATTAGTCCAAATTAATTAAAAGGTCAAAAACTCTATTACATGAGTAGTGAAGACAATGGGGTCTAAAGATTCACTTTTCACTTGCATTGCTTTGCTGACAATGAGAAACGCAGAACTAAGCTAAATATTGAATGTAGATGGACTACACAATCAGGAAAATTTTATTTCCAATTTAATAGAAGATATTATGTTCTTGACTTTGACTTCAAACTTGATGTGTTTAAAGAACTATATCTTGAGGTAATTTGAATCGATCTCACAAAACTGGTGAGAAGAAGCATTTAAAAGTGGCCTGAATGAAAGATCCTTGACAAGAAAAAATTTATATCATAACTTAATTTTCTTTATTTTAAGTGCAATACTATATCTCCTATGGCAAAATGTTTTAAGATAGTTGATCTAAATCCACTGAGAATATTGCATTGAAAGAACTATAATTACTGGTGAGTAATTCAATTTTCCCAAGAGGAAAATGCTATATTACTTGCTCTCTCAGGAAAATAGTCACTGATTTAAAATGAAACTTGGACTTCATATAAACCAGTTCCTCTCTCTCTGTCAATCTCTCTCTCTCTCTCTCTCTCTCTCTCTCTCTAGATTATAACCTCATCCCATCTAAAAACTGTACTTTTGTGCTAGTATTCATTACAACAAATTTGCTACACTTACAAATTCCTTAAGACCGTCCAAAGCAGACATTCTTGGCTTCATACTTTCACTGTTAAAAATATGTCACTAAGAAGAAGTACATATTAAAATTGTTAAAATGTTATACTTTTAAGCAACTATTATATCAATATAAAGAAAAACATTTATTTTCTCCTTGCAAATTCATTAAGTGAAATCCAAAGCAGAATAGCATTAAGAATGATTTAAAAAATAGCTAAGGACTTTCTTTTTAAATGCACTTTAAAATTCTACATTTTCCTAGATAATAAGTACTTCTCCTTAAAGTGTTTCCATGTATTTATCTTAGAGAATAAAGTTAATTGAGCTTTATGGAAGAATATCACCTTATTGAGGAAAGAAAATCTGAAAATCTAACTTTTTCATATTTTCCAGGCATGCAAAAGAGATATTGCTTATAAGTTCTAACTATATGATCTAACAATGAATATACGAAATTGGAAATGTAGTTTCCATTGGAAATGTAGTCATCATGAAGTATTCCTTTGAACACTTCCCATTCCATGTGATGGTTCAGACTACTTAAAACTTTATGTGTGTGAATACATATATGTATGTACATACGCATATGCATAATTTAAGATATTATCCCCTACTTCTTCAAAAAATACTATGATAAGAAAAATTTTCATGTTCCTACAAGTTTGAAATTGAGACTTTAATTTAAATATAGAAATACTTTATGCTAAATTTTCTAGTCTACAAAATTATAAAATTTAAGTGCCATCATGTTTAAACATGTGACATACAAATCCCAATAATGGCAAATCTTAATGTGTCTGCTCATTAGGCACATTCTCACTATGGACAAAATAAGACAACGATTGCAGAGATTTGTCTATACAAATAAAATATGCCTGAGTACATTTTGATCATATCTCAAAAGAAATCTTTGAAAAGTATTCTTGATGAAAAGTAGAGAAAACTTCAAATACTGAAAATCAAAGATCTCAACCTTTTCCTCTTTCTGAACTCACATCTAGCTATCAGATTGCCTGACAGATGCCAGGATTTCCACTTAAACATAGGGCCAAACAGGAGCAAAGATTTATCTAGCCATTTCCCAATTTTCTCTTAATCTCCTCTCCTGTTGAAGAAAATTCTTTTGAATTACAGCTTTATATTTTCTGCAATGTTATTTTCTTAAAGTATTTGAAAGACAAGACCAGGAAACACCTGAACATTTTATTATACTTCCCATATTTACAACTATCTAGTGGGTTGTTCCATTAAAAATGAGCTTACTTTCTCATAGCTAGTTCAAGATTGCATATGAAAAGTGCTAGTAACAGATAAGCAATGAAACCCAAGGACAAAGTCACTTTACAGTAGTAGTTTCTTTAAGTATAATAGTGCAATTATTGGGAGAAATTTTAAGTGAACTTGATAGTAAAACAGCACAAATATAAAAATAATTATTATGTGATGTAGATATAATTAGAATGCAAATTAAACTAAATATAGACTTTAATATACATTTTAATACATGGAAGTTTTTAGTTTGGAGGAATAAAGGCATAAGAGTATTTTATCTCTGTATTTTTATTTTTTATTTACATCTTAATATAGATGGATGAGCCGGGTGCCAATGGCTGATGCCTGCAATCCTAGCTAATTGTGAAGCTGAGATCTAAAGATCAAAACCAACCTAGGCAGAAAAGTCCACATGAGACACTTATCTCCAATTAACAACCCAACAACTGGAAATAGAGGTGTGCTCAGAGGACTGATCTTGAGCAAAAATGCTCAGGGACATCTCTGAAGCCCTAAGTTCCAGAACCACAATTGATAAAAAAGCATATATATATATATATATATATATATCCATCCATACATATATATATATCCATACATACATATATATACACGTGTGTGTGTGTGTGTGTGTGTGTGTGTGTGTGTTTTAAAAGAAAGAGAGAGGAGGGACTAAGGACAGAAAGAAGTTTTCTATTCTGTTTTGTTCCTCAGATACATTACAGTTTTATCTTACTCCTGATAGTTTTAACATGGCAGTTTACCATTACTATAGTTAAGATGTGTTGCTCAGAGTGAATTGAACTCTTCTGTTTCAGAACTTCAGTCCATGTGGTGTCTGATGGCTAAGTTGCTTCTGTATTACTGCCCCTGCTTTCCACAGCTTCACTGAAGTTTTAAGGTCAATCTCTAAGAGACTCCAACAAAACACTTCTGGTAATGCATTCAAACTAAAAAAGCCTTTCAAAGATTTCTGACAGACTGTTTAAAATGAAATGGAGATTGGAAAACTCACAGAGAAGCAATAATGCATTCTTGTTTTTTCAATGATGTGGTGCATACTAATCTCAAATGTTATACTATTAGAAGTAATGTGGCATGTAATAACATGTCTATGTTGCATACTGAGGTTCAGAATTATGTATAATTGCTTCAATATAAGACAAGTTTAAAGGTAAAGTTACTTGAATTACTTTTTACCTCATTTAGATGACACATTATATATTTTCAAATGTCCTGCATATTTATTTATTTTTCTTGAAGAATACATATGCATTATGTAAGAATGTATTTTGACAAATGTACTAGTTATACAACTAAAATGAATAACCAAAAGCTGAAATTCCAAGATTTAATTAAAGGCACAATGATATTCTACAGAAAAACACCATTATTTAAAAAATACATTAATAAATACAATATATAATATTATACTTACAAGTGATTTGTGTACAACCTTTCTTGCATTAAAACTTATGGATCTCAGTTATATGTCTTTTTGTTTCTTTGTTAATTTCTCAGTTGTGGGGCTTGAAATTTGGGCCTGGGTGCTATCCCTCAGCTATCCATCTCAAGGCTAGCACTCAACCACTTGAGCCACAGTGCCACTCCGGGTTTCTGGTGGTTAATTGGAGATAAGTGTCTTACAGACTTTCCTACCTAAGCTGGCTTTGAACAGTGATCCTCATATCTCAGCCTCCTGAGTAGCTATGATTACAGGCATGAGCCACCAACTCCTGTCTTCAGTTATATGTTTTTAAATAGCATATTTGATTTGTAGTAGCCAACTTAAAAGTCTATAGAAATTAGCTAATGACTGTCTGCTTCTTGAAAATAATTGTCTTTCAAGATTGTTTCTGAAGCAGCCAAAATCATTACATTATATATTACACTTAAAATTATGTTTATCTAAATTTGCGATTTAGATAAATTTATAATTGTCTTACTGAATGGTGTCCAAAAATGAGTGAGTAGTACTCTTCATAAATCTTTTGATAGTATGATCACTGGCAAATATTCAAAGTCAAATATCAAGTGTATTATCTATTTTGTGTCTACATATTCAGAAATATTGGTGTGTGTTTGTGTACATAGGTATGTATGTGTGTAATAGCACTTATTGATTGCATATTTATTCTCTTGTTTAAAACAGCACAAATTTAAAAATCTACTAAAAGATTACACTGGAAGAATCATCCATCCCTAGTATACTCATAGGAATTTGTCTACTAAGTGCTTACTGCTAGAACCCCATAATAATCTGAGCAACAGATCAGTAGGTTTTTAAAATATAATGCTCTCAAAATGTTTGTTTATTCATTCTGTATCCTGACTCTGTAGCTCTGTCTTTTAACATGTCTCAATAATATAACTCAAAAAACAGTCTCTCAGTTATTTTCTTTTAGAAGAGAAATACATCCCATTTGTGAATTTATTTATTTATTTATTTATTGTCATTCATGGTGTCTGAACTCTGGGCCTGCCTGGGCGCTGTCCCTCAGCTCTTCAGCTCAAGGCTAGTGCTCTACCACTTGAGCCACAGTGCCACTTCCAGCTTTATTTTTTTTTCTGTTAAAAGGTACTGAAGAATCCAACCCAGGGCCTCATGCATGCAAGGCAAACACTCTACCACTGAGCTACCTTCCAAGCCCCATTTATTTATTTTTCATAAACTACCAAATTTCTTACGGTACATGTTACGTAATTTAGCAAGGTTTTAGAAGATCATATTAATTCTAATTCTGAAACTTTTGTTTTCCTGAACTTTAAAAGCAGCACGGAATCTGAAATTGATGCTGCTGATCCCCAGGTAGAATCATAAAAACACTTAATCAAGCAAAATTAGCCATTTGACTTGCCCATATAACTCAGTTTCCCAGCTATGTTTTTAACATTTTTTTATTCAGCATCTTTTTACACTCTTATAAAGCAATTGTCCAAAGCTTGAATATACTGAAATATATTTCAACAAAGCAATCAATAAAGTTCTGTGATATGAAATGTTTTTTTTGTTTTACTTAGAGTGATCAATATTACCAAACAAAGGCATAACGTTTAGAACAGAATGAGGTATTTCATCTAACTTACATTCAATGGATCTTAAAATTTTAAAGAAAATAGCTTTACCAAGACAAACATCTATTCTGCAGCTTTATGAGCTCACTTTTCACTGAGATAATCAGAGAAATAGAAAAAGTGGGGGATAATTGAGGGTGTGTGTCAAAAATATGCGGGGGGAGGAATTCAAACATTTTCAAGTTAAATTCAGGCCAGTAATCATATTTATTTTTTTCTGTGTCCCCTAAGATATGAAATTCTTTTCAATTATTAAATTCTTTAGCTGGCTACATAATTCCACAGAGTCTTATGCCTTCATAAAAGACTAATTATTGCATAAATGTCAATTTTTTGAAAATTAATTTATGAGTCTGTAGGCTTAGAAAATTTGAGTATTTAAAGTTTGCATTTACTTCTGATTGGCATCTGTAATTGTACATAGGTACAGTATGATAGTACATTAATATCAGAACAAATTTTAAGCAATTTTGAGCAAATGTATTCATCTTGTCGTGTAGTCTAAATGTTGAAGGACTCGACTACACAAAATCCTTGTCATTTCCACTAGTGATGTTGCTCACAATAAGGAAATGGTCTAAAGTAGCATTAGCAAATTCAGATAATTAATAAAAACAGGAATAAGTAGTAAAATTCCCCAGACACCCAAAGAGGACCCTTTTGGAGGTAATCAGCAGAAGAAAAAGGTCATATGTGTCAGGTGTGTAAAAAGGTCATATGAGTTAAGTCTGTCACTAAAGAGTTTTTGAGCTTCTATGCAATTCGCTCTTGACTCCTGTAGCACTTCTGAACTGGAGCACTTTAAAATTAGATAAGGCTATAGGTAATTCCATATGTACATCTATGTATTATTGTTACATTACTGTATTTAGTCTACTACTCTTTTGTTCATTGAGCTCCGAAAGTATAGAGTGAGCTTAAAAAAACAGTTAAGTTTTTGATTTAAGTATTATGCACAGCTACATTGCCTTCTATGAGGATTCTCTGCCATTTGATTGTCTCTCTTTAGTAGATTGAATTTCAGCAAAAAAACTAACAAAATCCCACCACAGGAAATTAGTAAGGGTAGTCCATCTTATCACACCTGTATGCTGTTTTGTGACTTCATTTGGAGAATATCTGATCTGCATATAGATAAAAACCTCTACTTCTCTATGAGAGACTACTACATAAATTCAGATGACTATTTTGTTTTCTAAGATCTACATTTTGAACACACTTTAAAAGTACAGTTGTTTCTATGTATGAGATTTTAGCAAAGCCTTTGCACACCATCTGCCAGCAGCCTAAGACCATAAAGTCACACCTTCTCTGACTGCCTTTATTCTTTTCAAAGGCCCCTTATAAAAACCCCTCTACCACTCCAGGGTCAGTACTTATTAAGGTAAATACAGACAAAAGGGTCCTGTCATCCTATAAAACCTTTCAGTTTCTGAAAGCTAAAATTTAATTCCCTGTGCAAATTCAAATATAACTCGAGAATAGAGCAACTTCTCTATGTAGTTGATAGGATTATGACAAAAGGGTAGAAGAATTGATTTTCAACTGAAGTGAGAAATTAAGTTAACCTTAACCTTCACTCAGATATACATGCTGGTCTACCAGAAAGGACCATGCAGTTTCTTTATAGTTATCAAAAAAAATCAACCTACCCATTGTTAAAACACTAAAAATAGAGGAGGAAACAGTGAGAATACCAAGTCTGTGATAGGATGTGAAATGGGGCGTCATATACCATTTTGGCAGATTCAGATTTTCATTCTTAATAAGGATGTAGTGAGGTGAATTAAATGTAATGGTTAGAGCAAGGATTTCTATAATAGCACAGTTTACTCACTCTTTTATAAAACGTATTTTAAAAGATAACATTGAAAATTATAGTATTTGAAACGTGGATATCTATTCCTATGGCTGTGATTTAACAGGTATATCTGTCCAATGAAAAAAGAAGCACAGGCTACAATTTTGAAGTACTGATAATCTACGACGTGCTAGTGGAAGTCTTCAAGGATGCCATACCTATATGCCTCCTCCCTACACCTCGGAGATGGGGAAGAGTAGTCCATCCATGTAACCTAGAAAAACACCCAATGGAAGAAACACTCTTGGTTTTGTAAGGGGATTATTCTTACTCTTGCAAGGCTATTGCCTTGGAACATCTTAAGACTTAAGGTTATAGTCAGTGTTATACTAGGAGTTGAGTTTTGGGTATTTGAGAAGTAGAATGAACTTGGCAAACACCCACATGAATTCACATGACAGCTGAAGAAAGAAGGGAATTATTCACAATTGAGTCTGGAATAAGCAATTGCACATGTGCTAGAAACTCTTACAGCTCACACTGCAGCAAATACTATCATTAAATAAGGCATTACAATATTCATATAGAAAAGCATAATATTGTAGGAAATATTAAGAAAGGTTCTTGAGATTTCTTAAACAAGACCCAACAAAAACACTATAAGAGATAATACTACTGCCAAATTTTAACAAAATTAAGAACTATACTCCTTATGAAGAACACTAGAATTAGAAAGTCCCAAACTGGGAGAAAATATTAGCTACATAAAATGTTCTCTGATACTATTTTTTATTATATATGCTTTTAAAAACACAAATTGAATCTTTGTAAACATTAGAAATGTGTGGCAAACAGTTATAATTTTGGCTGCCATATAAGAATATAATATAGTATTCAGGAAATTATACATAGCAGATATGGTTTTAAAAAGTTGAGTTTTAAAAGATTTACTCACAATTTTCATAAATCTCAGAATAAACTTGATACTGCTCCCATTTTCATGTACTTACTGCAGGAGGGAATTGTCCTATAAATTCCGCAGCTGTGTCTTATTTAGGAGCCTGAGTAACTCTGCTTTGGGTTGGACTTAGCTTTGGAGATTGGAGTGGGCTCAGCTGCCCATATAGATGAATGAATCAACCTATGTTGACCTCATTTTCAGCTAATTCTATCTTGAACCCAACATGTCTGTTTACACACTGTGAGATTCATTAAATGACCTGCCTAGATGAGGTTGGGTCAACATTGTACCTAACAAAACATTGTGATCACTACAACATCTGCTCCCTGAGTTTGTAACTTTTAAGTATGATCATTGCTCAGATCACAACATGGTGCAATTATATATTTTAAAGGTATTTCCAATCTTGGTGATAATAATAGTATTATTCTATGTGTATTCTATTTTATCCCTGACATTAGTAATGAATATTCATTGTTAATAGAGCATTTCTAACTTTAAAATTGTTAGAGGGGTCATTGTTTCATATCTTACACTAAGAATATGGGGCTATGATTAGGAAAGGAAGTAGCATAAATTGATAAACAATATTTAAGTGTTATTGCTTAACACCCTGAACAAGTTAATAGAAAGGTAGATAAATAATGTGGAAAATGAATCGACATCCTTTTTCTTTTTTGTTATGATCTTTAAATAGCTATGTAAAAGCTTTTCAATTTAATATATCCATTTATGAGTAAAGTTTCACCCTTTTCCAACATTATCCCAAGAAAGAGACTGTGATTCTTCATTCAATTGGCTTAGGTGTACGCTCCCTTTGACAAATGAGTAATGGTCTCTAAAGACTGAAAATTATTCAGAAATTGTATGATTAAAACACATTGTCATATAAGACTAATCATAGTCCTAGAGAGGCAAAAGCGGGGAATTGTAAGTTTGAGAGCCACCTGGGCTATACAGTGAGGAAAAAAAAAGACTGTTAGTACACAGAAGAGAAAGAAACTTAGATAAGGAAGTACTATTAAAAAAGAAATTTTAAATAAAATAGAGACTTATTACATGAATGCTAATATGCACAAGTTTTTTAATCATCAGAAGAGTTGAACTCCATAGATACAACTCTAGAGCTCAGTGATGCCTCACGTGCTTGCTTCTAGTACTGAGCAGGTTTATCATAGACCAGACACTCTTATCAATCCATCCTGAAATAGCTTAATCCTTTCTTTGGTCGTAATTCATGAGTTTCCTTACATATGTTACCTTACTTAAGCTCAACTCTTTCAAAGTCTTTTAATTTTGTGCTTTCAGAGTGGTCTGTCCAAAATAACAACTAACAGATCATACTCTTGTGAATATAAATTCTGAGGTGTCATAAAATATTTTCATTTTCCACTCTCTGTGTAATGGTACTTCAAACCCATGTCTATGTATTGTGTGTTTCTGCCAATTAGAGAAGCCTATATGAGCTATCTGCATCCACAAAAGTAATTCCGTGAAAATTTTTATGTCTAGGCTTTACTTAGATATTTTGCTTAAAAGCAAATAAAATTCAAAACTAGAACCAAGAACGTGATGACACAATAATTTAAATTTCTATAGATCAATAATTACTTTTCTGAAGAATATTTAACATTAGCTATTCTTCAAATAACTTTAGAAATTTAATTATCCTGTTATGTGAAGAAAGGCAAAAACAAGTTGACAGATTTAAAATACTTATTAAAGAGTTATTTGCTCAAGTTTTTTGTCATTATAGTTGCTTTCATTTGTGTCTGCATAAAACAAAGACCTAATTAAAAATCAAACAAAAATGATGATGCTTTGATGAGACATTCATCAACAAGAGTCACAACAAGAAAATTCTAATATAAAGAACAGAGGTACTTTCATACAATTACTGTTACCAGTAAAACAGGCCAGCGGGAAATTTTTATCTGGTAATTTGGAAAACATAAAAATATATGGCTGCTAAGTCTCCTTACTTACATAGTACTTTCAAGAAACTTTTAAAATATTTGTAGATAATACCTCTTAGTGGTACTAGCAGGTGTTGACAATAATCCCATTTGTCAGGTGGGAAAACTAAGGAATAGGAGTGTTACTTTTCCTTAAAATTTTGTAGTACACTAACATAGCTGGCATTGAAATCCCCAATAATGTCTTCATCATCTGTACTTAAACTTGTATGCCAAATTGAGGACATTTTTCTTAGTTACATGTTTGTCTAGTTGGTGTCTCTACCAAAACAAGTAAACTAAATATATCAAAAAGTGCACAGAGGGTAACAGAATCTTTTAACATAGGTACATACAGCAACACACAGCTATTGCAATGATTTGAGTTGATTTCTCATAAGCGAATTTATTTTGTTTTCAATTACTATTTTGATTATCCTAGGTTTTCAATATGTAACACAGTGCTTGCTTTGCAGATCTTTGACCACTTATATCCTTTCCTCATTGCTTTTTAGTTATATTTCAGTTATGATTTTCAACCTTTGACTATCCTTAGGTCATGATACTCCTAACCAATCCATTTCACTTAACTAAGAATGCAATCATGTACCATAACCCTCACTTTATTTGTTTAAATGGCCTCTTATTAATTTCTTTCTTGGTTAACCTTGCATCATAATCTTCCTGACCTCTGCCTCCCAAGAAGCTAAGACTATAATCATAAACTACCCTGTCTAGCCCATAGATAAACTTAAATTAACATTATTCTATACTTATGCTTGCCTTATTAATATATATAATTCTCTTCTCTATAAATCCAAAGCACTAGCTTCATTAATATACCATTATACAGTCACGGAATGTTAGAACTTAGAATCCCTGGTATAATTTTAAGTAAGACTTCACATCTTTGATTTAAAGTAACCATTTGGAAAGACGTGCAGCATTATTTTCAGGTTTATTGTATGAGTACCATATCACATTGTGGACTCCAGGTCACATGTGCCTTTAATGGATAAATTCTGTTACCAGCACCTGAAAGACCTGGACACTGTAAACACATAGTTCCATACTGATTTGTCCCTCTTAAGAGCTGTAGTTTTGTTCGAACCTGTCATGCAATTTTAACTGTGTAATGAATATCTAAAATTTATCTTTCAAATGACGTTGAATACAAATGTTGGCATCATGTTAAAAAAAAATCTCTAACTCCTAATTTTCATGCAAATCCTAGCTACTCAGGGGCTGAGATCTGAAGAACATGGTTCAAAGCCAGTGCAGGCAGGAAAGTCCCTGAGACATCTGTCTCCAATAAACCACTGGAAACCTAGAAGTGGCGCTGTGACTCAAGTGGTAGAGCGCTTGCCTTGAGCTGAAGAGCTGAGGGACAGCACCAAGCCCAGAGATCAAGACCCTCCATGACTGAACAAAACAAAAACAACAACAAAAAAAACTGAAACATGGTAGACTCTGGAGATAACTCAATGGTGTATTTCCTTAAAGAAAAAAATCACAGTTCAACAAAATGAACACCAGGAAATGTACTTAAAAGTGGTAGGATAGAGTCAAGGGAAGAGAGCTAGTGACAGATGAAAGTAGGAAGCAGGGGAGAATGCAGTCATGAAATTCAATGTACATCCTATGGAATTTAGAAAAGTGAAGGAAAGATGGATTGAGAAGGATGGGTGAGAATGTTGAGAGGGGTGACATTGACGAAGATGAATTGTATTCATAAACTGCTTTGTTGAATGGCAACTTTTTTTGTATAACTACTTAAAGAAAATATGTATATATTTAGAAAAAAAGAAAGGAAGGAGGGAAGGAAGGAAGGAAGGAAAGAAGGAAGAAGGAAGGAAAACCACTGGAAGCATTAAGCTGTAGGTTAGAATTCATCTATTTAGGTGTTCACATGAAAATAGGCTTTGAATTTCATGAGAATGAATGGAATTGGGTATGAGTAGAAAAGACTATACCAAATATAAGCTAGGACAGAAATGATGTGCTTAAATTTTAGAACTTGGAGTTAGAAGTTCAAGTAACAGGCCCTTGGACTTTTCATAAAACAAAATAGCTTGGAGATTAATGTCTTTTAGCGTCATAGTCTTTTTGTGTAATAGTTGCATCATGACAATTGACTATAAGCCGATTTTTTGTTTCATTTCATTAGATATATAGCAACCCAATATCATGGCAAATACATGGAGAGAAAATTGAAAAGATTCGCTCAAATATAGCCTCATGTTCACAATGGAAATATACTTTTATTTTCTCTTTTTATATCTGTAAAGTCCACCTGCCTTCCTGGAGTGAACCTTACATAACAATAAAGACTAATACTAACATATCTGTTTAGTATTTAGGTTGTCAGTTCTTGCCTAGTTTTGTGCTGTTGATTTGCTACCATTAGTTACAAGTTCCTGATCCACAATAGTAATCTCTCTTAAGATAATTTATGTTTGCTGAGAGTATTTGAGTATATCTTTAAATACCTTATCCAAATAGAATAAATGAGATAAATTGGAAAAATAATTACTTCCACAACATACAAAACACAATCTTTGCCTTTACACTTCAGCGCATTCCACTAACTGGTGGACAATCTGTTCATTAAGGTCATCGTCCTGATTATCCTGACACAGAGACGCTGCAGAAATTCTCACGGCTGGTTAATACAGCTGAAGTGAACAGATTGACTCTGCCCTGCCCTATTCATTTCCCATGAAGAGAGGCAGTTAAAGGTGCACAGCTTGTGATTCTTCATTTTACAGGGATGAAAAGTAGATCATCACCTAAATTTGATGCAATTTATCCTCACTTTAACTCATTGGAAATAATTAGTTCTCTTGCTTTTTTTCATAATATCTGTAAGTCTCTAAGCATGTAAGCCATTTCAGTAAAAAATAATCTAAAAATATCCATGACAATTACACGCATTGTAAGGCAAAGAGTGTAGGGCAAGGTGATTGCTCTGTTTCTACACTCTGAGAGGCTCTCTGCCAGCGACAATTTCTTTGGGACATTTTTCACTCTTTATATCTTCATGTCAATGATCCTAAAACATGCTTGGTTTGGCAGTCTGAACATTAAAATCTCACATTCAAATTGAGTTGATTTTTTTAACTGGTTCATTGTATGTGTTAATTTGACCAGGAGGTTGTGGTTCAAGGTCAATTAGTGGCTCTGCAGCAAAAACTCAAGTAGAAGAAAGATGAGAGTATATTCACTGTGAGATCATCAGGGCTGTTTGCAAAAATACCTTGTTTTGGCACCAGTAGGATTGTACTTCCCTTTCTGCTTTGAAGAAAAGCATGATTAGGATGAGAGACATTGGCAAAGATAAAGAGCGAGAATAAAATGATAGGAGTTGGTTTGTGCTCATGGTGTTAAAAACCACACTTATTCTTTCTAAGGTAGAATGGTAACCCATAAAACACATGTTAAGAGTTTCAGGAATCTCAGTCCCCTAGTGATTATAAGCAAAATAGTCTAATCCATGTTTAGCAGTTTAAGCAATAAAGACATCTATATTACATTTTGTCAATGACATATTACTATGCCTAATAGTAACTAATAAACCTATCTAATAGAAGATGATAGCAGGACTGGAAAGTAAGTACAACATAAAGATGCAAATATGTACTAATTTCCCCAAAACTAGTGACTTCAATTGGAAAAGTTCCAGATAAGTGTGAATTTTGTTTCATTTACACTACTTCATTTTATATGTCTTCTTTTAATCTTATCTGTATATGCTGTTGCTATACACATATTTCTATGTACTATTTCTACTTATATGTCTTCTTACAATCATATTTCTAAGGGGATAATTAAGGTTTGGAAGTTGATTATAGGCTGCATTAATATATATGTATAAAGGCATAGCTATATTAGAAATATGGTAAATAATAAGGTTTACTCTTGAGAAGGAAGGAAAAGGTTTTGGTCAATGTAAGTCAGTAATTCTCTTTTTTTCCCACCAACAGCATCAAATAACTATATCTGTGTCTCCCAATGCCACCTAGTATTTCTGCAAATAGCTTTACAGAGTTTCATATGTCATGTGCTAAGCACTTATGATTATCAATATTATATTCTCAGAAATAGTATCCAATCAAGTGATTATTATAACAATGTAATAAACTAATAAATTAAAATATTAATTTACCTACTGGAAAGCTTAAAATTTTGGGTGCCAGAGTCTGTGCTTTTGAAACTGCAATCCTCAGTCTAATAATGATGAACTCTTAATTTGTTGTAATATCTTAAATAAAATAAACTGTCCTTCGTCTAATTCCAGAGTTTTGCCAGAAGCTTAAGCCAGAATGAGAAAGCACACAGAGAGCATTGTTAATCATGTATTTAGTCTCTGCTTACATTTACCTTCACAGTAAAAAAAAAATAATGTAGTTGAATGAAGAGGATAAGACATTTGAGGTTTGGTGTGAGTTGATTTCAGCACAGAAATCTGGGGTGCAGGAGAGCAGAATCAACTGACAGGTCTGTGGGTTCCATACCCCTAAGGAGTGAGAAGAGCTAATTTAGATAGTCGGTGTCTATAATTAACTAATTAAAAGCAAGTCTGTGGATTCTGCCATGTTAAAGACAAGCTGTGATATTTTGGCATGCAGCTGAGAAGAAGCCACAACTTTTTAAGGACATGTGACCCAGAGAAACTGCTGGGTTTGAAGTTCATGATTTACCTGGTAAGTGACTTTGCATTCACTGTGTTTGTGTGGATTGCAGCAAGTTGCTTAACCTCATAAGCCACCCAAACATGCTCTTCGAACTTCAGATAATAATGCTACCTCTGTATCAGTGCAGGATTAAGTGAGGTAATGGCAAAGCACTTGGAACCATTCCAGATATGTCACTAGCTGTGAAAGGATTTATAAGGATGGTATTGAAAAAGTGCTGGAGAATACAGCTGTGTTTAAATACTCAGTATGAGGCATATTTTCACTTTTAACATTCAGTTCGAATTGCACAGTTTTAGGGCATGATACTTCAACTTTTCCCATAATCTTATATTCCTTTTGAAGTACTAAATGCCAGCTACAAAATGGTATCTAATAAGCTTGCAAACCTTGCTGCAGAAAGTGTTAATGTTTGTAAAGCAGGAATTTATTTTAGTTCATTTGTATGAAATTCTTAACTACACATATTCTAGTTTTTAATATCTCAAAGAAAATTAATGAGCCAGGTTCCAGGGTCTCAGCATTATAATGTCAGATGTTTGAAAAACCATGAAGAGTGTGATACAAGGCATCTTGGGCAAGAAAAGGAATTTCATGAGATTCCCATCCCAACAAGAAAAGCTGGGTATAATAGTACACATCTATTAATTTCACATTGGCAGGGGATACAAATAAAAAGATTATGTTCTAAACTAACTTGGGAAGAATTTGAGACCCAAACATCAAAAAGTATGACAATGAAAAAAAATGTTTGAAGTTATGGTTTAAGTTCTACAATGTCAGCTAAGTGCAAAAACCTATGTTCAAACACCAGTACTGCCAAATAAAAAGAAAGAAAAGAAAGAAAGAAAGAAAGAAAGAAAGAAAGAAAGAAAGAAAGAAAGAAAGAAAGAAAGAAAGAAAGAAAG
>NW_012267289.1:2625429-2792604 GCF_000151885.1 Dipodomys ordii | reverse complement strand
GAAAGAAAGAAAGAAAGAAAGAAAGAAAGAAAGAAAGAAAGAAAGAAAGGAAGGAAGGAAGGAAGGAAGGAAGGAAGGAAGAAAGGAAGGAAGGAAGAGGGGGTGAGGAGGAGGAGGAAGGAGAGAAGGAGGAATTGAAAAAAAATAGTTGCACTGGATAGAAATAATTGTGATTAAATGCACTTATGTATTTCCTTCATTCTTTTATATGTGTGTCTGGAGTGCATCATGTGTGTGCATGTGTGTGTCTTCTGGGTTATGCATACTAGCAAAACCTGGTAAAGTGCGGCTTTTTAAAACCTTATCAGTAGTTTTCTAAAGTGTTAATTCAAATTTTTATTGAGCCTGGGAGCTTTCTGGTTCTTGAATTTTAGCTATAACCTTGCTTTATAGCATATCATTAACAGGCAATTTTGTATTTCTGACCATCTGCTAACAGCCCTCCTGATGCAATGATCTTGAACTCCAGCCTAGTTTTGAACCCCTCAGCTGCTCTGTTCAGCCTCCTCTCACAATGCTGGCCTTTCCATATCTCTCCATCTCTGCATGGGACCCCTACACTCCTTCCATGACTCCACACTTCTTTCTTCTTACGATGTAATTGAACATCAAACATCTTCACTCGAAGTAAATGTAATTCTTTGTGTTTCAGAGGCAAATCTGAGCCCTTATTTTTTTTCATTGATGTTAAAAATCACCAAAACATTTTACACTAAAACATTCAACATTAAATTTTAAGAACCAGGACTAGTCTTGGGCACACACCTGTAGTTCTTGCTACTCAGGAGGCTGATGCTTGAAAGCCAGCCTGGTCAGAAAGTAAGAGAGATCACACACCCAACAAGCAAGTTGTGCATGGTGGATTGCCCTGAAATTTCAGTGCGTGTAGGGGGTAGGGGGAGGATTAGGTAGAAGAATCATTGTCTAATAACGCCTCTCAGTAAAATCAGGAGACTTTTTATTTGAAAAATAACTCATTTGAAAAAAACAACTAAAGCAAAAAAGAGGGAACAAGAGATGACTCCGGGGTACAGTACTAGCAAGGGGAGAAATCTGGGTTCATCATTTGCATAGAGCATAAATAAATACATGAGAACCTATAAAATATAATACATTATTTCTGCCGGGCATTGGTGGCTCATGACTATAATCCTAGCTACTCAGGGGCTGAGATCTGAGGATCACGGTTCAAAGCCAGCCTGGGCAGGAAAACCTCTGAGACTCTTATCTCCAATAAATCACTAGAAAAGCACAAGTGCCACTGTGGCTCAAGCAGTAGAGCACTTGCCTCGAGCTGTAAGAGCACAGGGATAGCGCCCAAACCCACAGTTCAAGCCCTGCGACTGACAAAATAATAATAATAATTAAATAAAAAAATAAAAATACATGATTTCTAAGATCCACATACACCTCAATATTTTCTGAAAACACTGTATTTTAAGAAAGTAACCTAAATATGTTAAGACTTGCCCTTTTTTCCCCCACTAAATGCTTTATTATAAACCACTGTAGATAACCAAATAAACAAAATATGCAAAGCCCTTAAAATACTTTATATGTTAAATTGTTAAATTGAAAGCACAATATATTGTGTGAGTTCTACAAATTAAAAAAATGTTCATATCTTTGAGCATCTAAATTAAAAGAAGTGTACATCATTGGTTTAATTACTGTCTCAATTATGTATCATACCCTGAGGGAAACAGATTAAAAACAATGCCAATGATATCCCAAGTAGATTAGATTAATTATTTATGCTTCATTTGGAGACCCCACTACAACCCACACTTGGGCTTTCAAGCTCCTTTTACACAGTGAAAGTGTCTTGATGAATATTCTTAAATAAGCAAATGTTGTCTGTGACAATTACAACCATGTTATGGAACCTCAAAATTACATGCAAAGTGTCAAATGATGTGTATTAGGATTACTTGATCTTATTTTTTGGAAGTGACTTGAATAGAGGGCCTAGAATGAGATGAGCAATTTAAATAGGAAGTTGCCCTTTGGTACTAGTAATTAAAGTGTACAAACATAGTGCCTTTATTTTGTAAAAGTTATTTGTGTTCATAATTCATAGCCTCGTATTATTTAACTTGAGGTTAAATTATAAAATGAACTTTAAATTAAAACATGAACTATCTCTAAATTTAAAGAATTATGTCCAATTGCATGTTTTTATTTTATGCAAAAACAATCAACAGTGCTGCTGATTCGCTCAGTGGTAGAGGACTTGCCCAGCATATGCAAAGAACTGAATTCAGCAAAAATTAATAGTCTGGGAGCCATGGAGCTATATCAGCATTGGGGATACAAGATTAGAAAGCTCAAGGCTAGCTAAGTATAAAAAGTTAACACAGTTCCAACTTAATAAACAAGAAGCCATGATGGTGTATAACAAACATCCTAAGTAGGTGTAAGATAGGGAGAATCATAGTCCAAGTCAGACAAGTCAAAGACACTATCTGAAAAATATAAAGTCAATAACAAAAACAAAAGTAAACAATTGGTTTATTTTCATAGTCCCTGCAAGCTCAAGTCCTGAGCTGAAACCCCAATATCATAAATAAATAAATACAAAAACAAAAGCTATAAACATACCTCAACATATCTAATTGTGATTGTTTGAAAACAAATAAAAATGTGCTTATATGCTTGTTGCTTCAGAATTGCTTGAGAGGATTTTTCTCATAAAAATGTATATATTCTGAAGGAAAACATACTAAGCCTATTATTTCCACAATAAAATTACCATTTCCTTAAAAACACAATGTTGTATTTTTCAGGCATTCATAAAATAGTTAAGTGGAAGTATGAATAAAGAAAAATTCATGTCCTCCTCATACTATCTAGAGAAAAGCATTATTCTGCCACATACAGATAGACATGGGCAAACTCACCAGTACCTAATTGTCACTAGATAATTAAGGGGGAAAAACTACTTGTCCAAATCTAAGATTCTTTACTTATTCTCCTATAGCAATGACATTTCCTTCTGTCATCAGAATACCTTTAACTAAACATGGAACAGGATCATGAAGGTAATTAGAAAAAGATAAAGCATTTCTGTCACTGTCAACCAACTTTCTCTCTTCCTATATCTAAGTCTATTTCTCAAATGCACAAATAACTACATTAGAACTATTCTGACAATAACATATCCAAATAGTTAAATGCCTGTTTCATATTCCAAATAGACTGTGGATCTGTTTAGAGAAGGTTTTCTACAGGATGACAATACAAAGAAAATAGAAGTTAACATTTCTCAACTGTTAACCAGCAACTGAGCAGAAATGGGAATTTTGCATTCAGAGTTCTAAACAAAATTTGTATACCCTTTGTTACATTTTTTAACATCAACAAAAACATGCAATAAAAATCTGCATGTATAGACTGAACATTTTTTGAAACATTTTTTTAGAAAAAAAACTGGTACTTGAGGTATATTTAGATATATCCCACTATACTAGTTGTAAACACAAATAATTTTCAGTCATGTTCTGTGTATTTAGGAAGCAGTGTTTATTTAGGACATGCATTGAGAACTCATATCATGTGTCAGATTACTCAAACTTTTATGCTGAGTTTTCCTCACCCTAAATGGGGAAAGAAGTTGTCAGTCTCCTAACATGAAGAATTCATGCTTTTAATTTTGGAAGAGTTTAGAAGTCATAAAATAGGATAGAATTTGAGATAGCGGGATATTACGGTGAGTAAATTTATGTTTATAACACTTAATTATATTTTACCAATAGAAAAGCAAAGCTAAGTAATGCTCATTACATAATAGTATAATTATAGCTTATTATGATAAATACCATAGAGAAGGAATAAAGTATAGAGATTGAGGTTGCATTTGGATTTTTACCCTACCTCTGATGATTATTTTTCCCACAACCAAAATTGTGGTACACAAACAATCAGGTGCACAATCAAAATTTTGTTTGTTGTATAGGAACATCACAAAAATATTTAATGTTTATCTCCACATGTGTTTGCATTTAGTTATGAATGGAAATATATTATCTCTATTATCTCAGAGACTTTTCTTGGGGGGAAAAGGTTGTGAAAATGAATCATATTGAACTGGAAACCAAATTAATTCTTAATAGAAATAATTCCAAGATATACCAAGTAATCTTTTTTACATATTTGTTATTGTGAAAATACCGTATAGAGGGGTTACAATTATATGAGCAAGGTAATGAGTACATTTCTTATCAAGCATTGTTGCCTCCTCCTTTGTTTGCCCTCACCATCCTTTTCCATCTCCCCCTCCTTTTCCATGCCCTCCAAAGTTGTAAAGTTCATTTTTCAACATAACGTCTTGTACATCTCATTGTTTCATTTAGCAAAATAAAGTAGTGAAAGATTACATTTTTTTTTACTCAGAATTATATCCATCTAAGGTAACAACTCAAGAACCAATACTTCATTACTTCTCTCTTTTTTTTTTTTTTTGGTCCAGTCGTGGGGCTTGCACTCTGGGCCTGGGCGCTGTCCCTCAGCTCTTCAGCTCAAGGCTAGCGCTCTACCAATTGAGCCAAAGTGCCACTTCCGGCTTTTTTCTTTTGGCTTATGTGGTGCTGAGGAATCGAACCCAGGGCCTCACTTGTAAGTCAAGCACTCTACCACTGAGCCACCTTCCCAGCCGCACTTCATTACTTCTTAAAATTTCAAACTATTAGGTCTTGTTATTTTACATTTAAACCTACTTGAAGAATCTATGGTATCAGTCCATCATTTAGGGACAATTTTCTAATTATATTTAATAAGAATTGAAAAAAGATGTATAACATTTTTATCGTGATCAACATAATTTAAGTTTGTCGATTCTTTCAAATGCAAGAGCATAGAATAACGGGATTATTGGCAACAAATCGATGTAACTCACCCTGCTAATATTATAAATTCTGTGGCACAAAACCACATGTTTGTGCCTTGCTACTCAAGAGGCTGAGTTCTGAGGATCATTGTTTGAAGCCAGCCTGGGCAGGAAAGTCCATAAGATTTTTATCTCAAATGTACCACCAAAAATGCTGGGAGTGGAGCTGTAGCTCAAGAAGTAGAATTCTAGCCTTGAGTAAAATACCTCCGGGACAGTCCCAGGCCCTCAGTAATGGCAAATAACAGCAGAATAAACAAACAGCAGCAACAACAACAAAAGGTGGTAAAAGTCTAAAGACTCCATCAAAAGACTAATGATAAATTGATATTAAAGATGATTTCAGAGTAAACATTCTGTATCTTGAAGGACTTTTGGGATAGGCTAGTATAATCCTCAGTTTATTTCTCAAGAAATTAATGTTTTGGAAGGTTGGACAAATGGGATAGCATGAAAGTGCAGAGTTTCTGCATGGCAAAGACAAAGCAACCAAGATCAATAGAAAGCCCACAGATTGGGAGAAGATCTGCACCAGCCATACAACAGACAAGGGTCTCATATCTAAAATATACTAGGAACTCAAAAAATTAAATCCCCCAAGATTAATAAGTGGGCTAAAGACTTAAAAAGATACTTTTCTGAAGAGGAAATAAGAATGGCCAATAGACACATGAAGAAATGCTCAACTTCTCTAGCCATAAAAGAAATGTAAATCAAAACAACATTGAGATTCCACCTCACCCCATTTAGAATGGCTATAATTAAGAACTCTAATAACAACAGATGTGATCAAAAGGGAAACCTACTGCATTGTTGGTAGGAATGTAAACTTGCTAAACCATTTTGGAAAGTAGTATGGAGGTTCCTCAAAAGAATCTACATATAGCTCCCCTATGACCCAGCAATCCCACTTTTGGGCATTTACCCGAATGACCACAAACAAGACCATACTAAAGCTACCAGCACGACTATGTTTATTGCAGCATTATTTACCATAGCTAAGATATGGAATCAACCCAGATGCCTCTCAGTAGATGAATAGATAAAGAAAATGTGGTATATATACCCAATGCCTCCATCAGAAAGAATGACATTGCCCCATTTGTTAAGAAATGGAAAGACTTGGGGAAAAAAAATTATATTTCCAGAAGCCAGTGGCTCATGCCTGTAATCCCAGCTACTCAGGAGGCTGATAGTGGAGGATCACGGTTCAAAGCCAGCACCAGCAGGAAAGTCCATGAGACTCTTATTTCCATCTCTAATAAACCACTAGAAAAGCAGAAGTGGCACTCTGGCTCAAGCAGTAGAGTGGTTGCCTTGAGCTGAAGAACGCAAGGACAGCGCCCAAGCTGAGTTCAAGCACCATGACTCACTACATATATATAAAAAGTGAAGTAAGCCAGACTCAAAGAAACATAGGTCCCATGGTTTCCCTTATCCGCAATAACTAGTATATGTCTAGGAAAAGCAGAAGAGGTCAAAAGCTATGTACATATAACCATATAACCTGATGCTAAGCAAAATGAATCCCTAGATAGGGACACAAGAGAATTTATCTTTCTTGTTCTTTTTAATGTACTTAAAATGTACTATGTGATATTTTATTTGTTTGTTTGTTTGTATGATCTTCCCTTATAATACAACCCCTGTTGTCACCTTACTTCATTCTGGTGTCCTGCATCTTGTATATACATTTTTCTAATTTGGGGAGGGAATGGGAAATAACAAAATGCTGAAATAAGGACACATGATGATCCATTGTAACAATGAGATGTATAAGAACACTATGTTGAAAATGAACTTTACAACTTTGTGGAGAGGGAGAGGAGGGAGGAGTTGGGGAAGTAGGAGGAAAGGGATGGTAGAGGAAAAATAAAGGAGGGAGTAACAATGCTTAATAGGAAATGGACTCATTACCTTGCTCATGAAACTGTAAATTTTCAATAAAAAATATTAAGAGCAAAACAATGAAACAAAATTTAAAAAAACAAAATTCATGTTTTGTTTTTTACTAATAAATGTTATTTAAATGATATTCCAGTAATTAAGGCAGTTAGCAATTGCTAACTTCTAATAATACATGGTATTTGCTTATATTTAATATTGTTACTTTTCTTGTAGCTAAAACATTTCAAAAATAAATATAGGTTATGTATTTCTATCTAGTTATCCTACAAATGAGTAAAAGTTAAATTGCTTTGAAAAGTAATTGTAGAACTGAAGATACCCTGAAGATACCCAAGAAAATCATTCTTGAGGGGATACGTTCTTAAAATCTGTGGACTCAAGACCTGGCCATCTCTTCCTGCCAAGTCTCACTTGAAGATGTTCATCCATCTTCATTTCAGAAAAGTGTTCTTATGATAAGATAAATTAAATATTGCTATACTGAATACTATTTTGCAGTGGTAAAATGCTTACTGACCAAAAAGTTTAGTGAGAATGAAGCCCTAAATCCAAATGCTCAGTTCAGATCCACAATTCAACCATATGTGCATATATATGCATATAGATGCCTGTATGTATATGTGTATATGTATATGTACATATACACACACATAGATATAATGTTCTTATGCACATTAAATTGTTTATATCATCTGCATCTTCATACTTTGTTCTAAAGTAGACTCTATAGTGTTCCAATTGATTTGCTGGTTCAGTGTCATCATTGCCTTAGATCTTTTAAATAGAGAAGCTGCACTCATAACACACATTTCCTCATTACTTAACAGCATATGGTATTATGGAAGGTCTGTGTATAATTCCTTCATCCACATTGTATCCAATAAATCAATTCAGAAGAAACATTATTTGTTAATTTATTACATATTGCTCTATCCTCTAAGAGCAATGATCACTTTTCCGAAGAGTTTAAGGAATCCTTCCACGTGATTTAGATAAGATGCTGATATTCTCTGAAATTCTGAATCTATTAGTATTACTGCATGCAAATTATGAAGGGACATGAAACCTGGTAATCACTCTGTTCTTATTTCTATGAAATTTGTATAAAAATTTGCTTCTCTGTTCTCAAAAAGTTGTATATTAAAAAATTCTGTTGAAACTAGAAATTATCATGTATATAGATGAGATGGAGAGTTAAGGTTTTAGGTGATGGAACATAGGTAAAGTTGTAAAGAAGGAGGGAGTGAATACTTTTAATTAAACATATTCTTTAGATATAATGAATTTAATTACATATTCTCAATTTGTTTATCTGTTTGGTTTCTTTAAAAATTCAACTCGCTTTGAGAGTCAAGAACATTTTCCTTTACCCTATAAGTATTCACTAAATTATGTATTACCCTTTGTTATAATTTTAATCACATAAATATCTAAATTAAGTTCTGCTTGTTAAAATTTTGATAAATTACATGTTAATGTTACATTTAGAGGTTCATATAAATTGACTAAAATTTTACTTTAAAAATTGCCCAACAGTACTAGCCTTTCTATCACTTATTTAAGGTAAATGAGAAGATATGAGTTTGCTCATGAAAACAATATATTTCAAGTGTTCATAATTAATTTATACTACCCTGTTATTAATCTCAAATAAATTATTTTCTTCCACATACTCCATATGACCAATTATCTTCTTCAGGTACATTTAATCTCTTTAGCTTGAAAACTTTGTAGAAGTACTGCATAATAAATCACCATGTTGTATCTAACTTCATCAATATTCCATTGAATAAATTTACATGTTACTTAGGGATTGACCTTAATTAGAAACTTTGGACATTCTACTAAAACGATTGGTTGAAGACTCACTTGGTTCTATATTTGCAAAATTTCCTGGGCTTAGGCAATTTGTCTTTGTGACATTAAGACTTTTTTTTAAACAATGAGGCTATAGTAAAGCTATGAAAAAAATAGTAAAATGAACAGTTTTAAATATTTTGTGGCTAGGATACTTATATCAAAATTTTAGTTTGGCAGTATCCATGTAACATATTCATTCATAATCTTGAATTGGGCAAAATCTCAGAGGAAACAAATATACCTGTAACATATTACCCCAGGTATGAAGCAAAGGTATCATAACTCATTTTCAGTTACATGATACATTCAATACAAGTTTTTAACTCTTAGTTCCTGGAGAAACAAGGAATTCAAAGTTAGAATCCTAAAAGATTTGTACCATGTGCCAATTATGACGGATCAATTTTTAAAGTTTTTGAATAGAAAAAACTACAGTTTTTAAATAATAAATATGCAAACAATAAAATGTATCAAGCTTATGATAATAATTTTCAAATTACTCTTGCAAACATTGCATGTACCATTGTAGTTTTCAGTAAAGAACATAATTTCACTGGGTTTGGATTCTAACTGCATAACTAACATGTATTTAAGAGATCATATTCAATGTCTTGGACAGTACTAGAGCTGCTGAAGGAAAAAAATAGTAATACAAATTGTAAAGTTGAATCAAATTGAGCCTTTAATTTAATTTAATAATTTAATTTAATAACAGGTTTATTAAAGTATATTCATGAAATATATAAAAAAGTTTATGGTATTAATTTGATTTCATAATACGGTATATCATAAAATAACACTGATGTTATTTTTCAGTTTCTTTAATGCTATCTCCTGACTTATTTCTACTTCAAACAGGAATAGTAGTGAATAAAGTTAGGTAGACTTACTGAAATGGTTAGTGTAAAACATTACACTCAACTAAGTTAGGTCTTAAAATAGGGATACAGGTGGACCCAATACAACAATGAGATATACAAAACATTAGGTCGAAAAACGAACTTTACAACTTTGGCAGGGAGTCGGGGGCTGGAGGATGGGGAGTAATGGGAAGGGATGGGAAGGGGTAAAAAAGGAGGAGGCAACAATGCTTGATAAGAAATGTACTCATTATCTTGCCTATGTAATTGTAACCCCTCTGTATGGTATTTTCACAATAAATAAAAAGAAAAAGAAAAAAATAAGTCTGATTTCTAATTTATATAAACTTGTAAACAGAAATGAGGAAATTGAATTGAAATCATTGTGTAGAGCAAGATAAGCCAACCTGAGAAATCAAATATTGCATTCTGTTGTTCATTTGTGGAATGTAGACCTAAAATCAGGATGATGATGATGATGATGATGATGATGATGATAGTAAATATAAGACATTAATGCAAATAAAAAAGATTCTTAAGAGCAGGGATTAGCTGAAGAAGGGGAAAAGCAATAGATACTGAGGAGTCATAATGTTCATATACCTTTGTATTATTTATATACCCTAATTTCATTTGTGGTATAATATATATTACAGTATATACCATATAATGGCAGCATCATGAAGCTCACAAAACTTTGGGGAAGGGAGAGGAGAAGTGAAACAAAGAAATACCAAAAGAATGTTGAAATGTAGGAAAACTGCTTAGTGACCAAGTACCTCAGCTCTTATTATTTTCCCACTTAAACCAGACAACATTACAGTTTGTTCTCTGCTCTCCCCAAGTATATAAGATCTGGAAGATGCTAGCAAAATTTCTCCTATAAAACTGTACAGAGCTAGAACTTGCTTTGAGTACATTGCAGTTAGTTACATAATATGGAAATAGATTGGAAGGGGTACATGCCTGCTCTATTCTAAGACATTGTTTTCAGTATTCTAGACAAAATAAATTAAGTATGGATTCCAAGTATATATAAGAAAACCAAAAATCACTATCATACCTGATGGAAAGAGAATTTTTCAATTATCTTGATAAAAATTGTAACTTTATCAGTTCTAAAACTTTATTATTTTTTTGGTGGTAAGTTTGTATATATTAAACAAAACATCATTTGTAAGAACAGGTCACATAAATTTACTAATGGGAAGCTAAATAGATGTTTTCTATATTAAGTCTTGGTTTGATTTGAGTATTGGTGAAAGGTTGAATAAATGCAGTGGTATACTCATTAGACATAATATTACAAATGAAGCATACAACTTGAGGACGGGGTGTCAAGAGGAAAATAAGGGGAGAAAGCACGTGAATGATTGTTCACAAAGAAATGTACTGTTTTTCTAATTTAAGTAACTATAACCCTTCTGTATATGACCTTTACAATAACAAGTAAAAAAAAATTCAAACCAATACTCTGTAACAGAAACATTTTTATATATATACATACATATATACATACAAATCTGTATATATACACATACATATATAATTATATATACAAAACCATATAAAAATATACATTTATTTATATATATACTGAACCTACAAAATGATAGGTCTAGCTTTCCATAAGTATGCAATTGTAAAAACATAGACTATAATAATGAACAAAATAAGCCGGGCACTGGTGGCTCACGCCTGTAATCCTAGCTACTCAGGAGGCTGAGATCTGAGGATCACAGTTCAAAGCCAGCTGGGGCAGGAAAGTCCGTGAGACTCGTATCTCCAATAAAACCACTAGAAAACCAGAAGTGATGCTGTGGCTCAAGAGGTAGAGTGCTCGCCTTTAGCTGAAGAGCTGAGGGACAGCGCCCAAGACTAGAGTTCAAGCGCCACGACCAACCAAAAAAAATAAAAAAAGAACAAAATAAGATAGGTGCTGGTGGCTCACATCTCTAACCCTAGCTATACAGGAGATTGAGATCTGAGGATCTGGTATGAAATTAAGTATGAATGGCAATGAGACTCTTATCTCCAATTAACCCTAAGGAAAGCAGAAATAGAATTGTTTATAAAAATGCTAGCCTTGAGCAAATAAGCTTAAGGATAGTGCTCAGGCCCTGAGTTCAAGCCTGCTGACCTACAAAAAATAAATATAAATAACAAAATAAAGGAAATTGTGTATAAATAATAGAGAGCCAAAATGGATGATCTTAAGTACGGAAGAGAAACTCATTAAATAAATTAAATAAACATTTTTTGCATAAGTAAGTTTCTTTGCTTATTCTTATATTCTGGCTATAATGTAAAGAAACATCATTTCTAGCAAAATGTACATGAGAGTCCCCATTCCCCTGATGCCCATTTGATTTACCCTAATTTAATATTACATGGACTAAGGCTTAATAAAGTCCAGATCTAGGTACTACTATTAGAGTGCACATCAAATGGGTGTGCAAATGTGTGTAGGGGGATTTTTTTGTTTTTATTTTGTTTTGTTTTGTTTCTGTATCAGTGTATTTGTTTTTGTATCAGTGAGGAGATGAACACCACAAAGAAAGTTTAATTAGGTCCAAAATCACATATGAAAGAGAGAAATTCAGTCTCTTATTATATCCACATCTAAGTGGATATCTGTTGGGGATATTTGGACACATCATATTTTTGGAGGAGACTACAGAAAAGACAAGTATATATACTTTCTGCCCCAGAAGTAAATAGATTTACAAATAAACAATATACTAATAAAAAAAGTCTTCCCTAAATGTTACCTTTTTCTTTCTTAAAAAAATAAGGTATTTTTTTCTCTACTGTACAGCATGATGCTTTGTTTACCTTCATTTACTTAGACATTAGATCTTAAAACATTTTGAGATCTAAGCCCAAATCTGCATCACAAGAAAACGGGAACAGTAATTCAATGTGTACATGAATGATTTGCAAGTGATACAGCTCAACCATGCCATATGCCTTTTGGCTAGTCACAAGGGTCCTGAAAGACTTCTAAGATTCTTCAGACACAAATTAAAACTCAATCAGATTACATACTTGGTTATTTCTCACTGATAACCTTGTAAGAAATGCTAATTCATATACATTTTTTAAAATCATTAAATAATAAAGTTCCATAAAAAATCTAGATTTATCAAAAAATTTACATGAAAAACTGGATTGACTTCTGGAAGTCTTAATCATATTCTTTGTATGAATGTTCTCCATTGCCATCATTTTGCTCACAATGAATGAAGGGAAACATGAAATAAGAATGGCATTGTATACAGCCCATGTTCCCAGAGCACCAGAGCTCTTAAAAACACATCTCACCCTGTGCTGACAGTGATGGAATCTCCTTTCACTTTTATTACTTAACAGCACTATTGGGAATGTTGGAGATTTTATTTTATTTTATCTTATTTTTAATTTTAAAATTTATTGTAAAGGAGAACTTTCTGCAGTGAAGGAAATGTGACATAGATGCCACATGAATTGCTAGTTACTCTGGATTTTTAGGACTCAAACTAAAACCAGAATGACTGAAATACTAAGATTTTACTTCAATTCAATTTGAATTAATTAAATATAAATGGTATTCAGTAATTACCTTGTATTAGGCCATAAAATAGAAATGCTAGTATTTGGTCACTTTTGGAGGAGTCAAAAAAAGTCATGAATAATTATAACAAATATTTATCAATGTTGAGTGGCTATTTGAAAATACATTTCATAGATAGGAACATCCCTAGAGAAAGAGCCAAATCAATCCTTAAAGTAACAGAGACTTCAGAAGGGGCCTGACACATAAGGAAAGTAAAAATTAACTACAACTATCAAACTTCAAGAATTAAAGAGAAGCCATGATATGGCAATACAAATATAAAGAATTTTACAAGATGAACAGTTCAATCATCTCCAGTGAGAATTATGAATAAATAATTTCAAACAGAATTCAGGACTTTTGTTTATAACTTCATTTTTTTCCTTTTTTTTTTTTTTTAATCTTTTTTTGCTTTTTGTTGGTCATAGGGCTTGAACTCTGGGCCTGAACCTGCAGCTAGTCAGCTCAAGGCTGAACCCTACCACTTGAGCTACAGGGCCATTTCCAGTTTTCAGGTGGTTTATTGGAGATAAGAGTCTCACAGACTTTCCTGCCTGGGCTGGCTTTGAACCATGATCCTAATGAGGAGCCTAGGCGTGAGCTATTGGTGCCTGGCTATGAAATTGGTTCTGAAGCTATCTTTTCTAGTTGGATCCTCATACAACATATGAGCAGACAATATTATTTCATCACTCTCTAATTTAGACTAAACTTGTGGACAATGTGCCATTTACATAGACAGAACAAATTTCAGAAGCTCCACATATCTTTCCAATAGTTTATACTGAAAAAATGTGACTTTATAATTTAAGGTAGCAGTTTAAAAAACACAATTCTAGTAAGATAGACATAGCTTCTATTTTTAATATGTCTTTCAGTAAATATAGCCCATGCAAGAATACTATTAGACAGAGAAATCTTCATAAATATCAATATGTCTATTGAGTATTATGCATTCACAGTGGGAGAATAAAGGCTGTTTTTCTTAATATGTTATGCTTTGAAAATGGATTTACCATACAGAATGCCAATATTAACATGTTTTAAGTAGTAAAATGTAAACAATTCCCATCTTTTAGAATTCATCAAAGATCTACTTGAAGTCATCTTTAAAATAATGTTCTCTGAATCTCCCTGTGCATTGCATAACAAAATCATAATATTCTTGACAGATACTTACAATCCAAATAACAGGCAATGTATGCACCTACTATACAGCTATTTGCATAATGTAATTAGTTTTTAACTCATGATGCAGGTGGCTTTCCCCTACATTGAAAAAAAAAGAAATTCACTGAAAAACTGACAGAAATATGATTCTATCATCTAAAAATAACAAATTGGAAAGATGAATAACTTATGTAATAAACAAAATGTAAACTCATTTTTGTGTTCCTTCACTCTGTCTTAGAATTGATGCCAATGTGTCATAATACACAGCAATTTTTATTATATTATAAAGTTAAGAAAAAGCAGAAGACATGAAAACAATCATAGCAATATTCTAGATTTTAATCCTATGCCTGATATGATTGATACAAAAATAGGAAACTTCCTGGGATAAAGATAGTAATATATTTTATACTCTAATATAGAAGATTGAGATATATAAATAGATATCTATATAAAGATATAGTTATCTCTCTATATATATCAATATCTATCTGTCTGTCTGTCTCTCTGTCTTTATCTTTTTCTTTTTAAGCTCAGGGCCAGTGGCTCTTGCCTATAATCTTAGCTAAACTAACACCAGAAGAGTGTGATTTAAAGCCAGTCTGTGAGACTCTTATCTAATCACCAACTAAATCACCAAAACACTGCAAGGGGAGCTGTGTCTCTTGTGGTAGATTGCTAGGCTTGTGCAAAAATATGAGATAGTGCCCAAGCCTGAAGTTTAAGCCTTACTTATGGAACATAGAAAATTAATTAATTAGTTAAGTAAATAATAAAGTAAAAATAAAAGAATAGCATTTGGAAGAGGAAGGATGGAAGGAGAAAAATAGAAAACTGAATCAACTTCAAAGTAATTGTGAAGGTTCTGGAGGAGAATGAAAACTTCTGTGGAAATCTCTGTAAATGTAGATTGTAAATATCTTGCAAAGTTAAAAATTATTGGAAGACAGTAAACCTGCAACAGCCACAAAGACAATCATTTAAATCCACCAATAGCTTGTCTTTCCTTCAAAATTGTTTTGTTTGGATTTTTTTTTCTACGTTGGTCACAACCACTATGGTATTACCTATGTATAGTTTTTGCTCAGCTCCTCCAGCTATTGCTTGATTTTTTTTAATTGTGCTGAGCACTATCGCATTTGGGTCATACCTCTGACCCAGAATTTTTCTGACTAGAGAGACAATCTTCTATCTGGACTTGCTTTGAACCTCAAAACTCGAGGTTTCAGCCAGTGAGAGTCACTAATGTATAGCCCATAAACACTGTCTATAAATGTGAAAACTCACATGACATTGTTCACTGATCCATCACCTTGCTTTCCTCCTGATTTTTCAGTTTTGTTTTACTGAATCAAATTTGATAACAAAAGGATCTTACAGCACAAGCACACTCCTCTATTTAACATGCTTGGAAAGAATTTGGAGTTTCTTAAGCAGTTCACTAAGATGGCCTTGTTTTTAACTTGAGTATGATTGCTGATTCTGAACTCTGACTAGACTTTTCTTAGAGCATGTACTTTAGAAAATATAAATTTGAATTATTTCACTGTCACCTTGAGATATATGTAAATCATTTTCAAAGAGTCTAGCCAGTCTTACAAGGAAATAATAAATTTGCAGTGATCCTTCCAGTAATGCAGCCTTCAGGAATGGAGTGTTCCTTTTGTCCCAGTCTCCATGGGAAGTCAGGCAGCAATCTAGATGGACTCCAATCACAGAGAAAATAGATATTTGTAAACTCAAGGGATGTGCTCTACATTTTCCATTGGTCAACTTCCTTAATACTTCCTAGTTCTTTGCAACAGTTTATCTCCTCACACTTTTGACATACCATCCATTTAGTTTCCACAAAGGGTGTGGAAATAGTTGAGATGGAGTTCTGTCTAGGAGGGCAATTGTTTTTTACAGTATTAAGCATGTACTTGGACACAATTTTTATTTTTTCGTGGCAATGTGAATCGCAACTGAAGTCTACTTTACATAATTAATGCTGCTTTGAGGATTAGAAGAAAATGCAGCCTATGGAAGAACCAATTAAAATTGAGAGACTAATGGTTGTAAGTACAATTAGAGGCTGTGTGGTTCACAAAAGGTCATTTATTCTAGTAGAGAAATAAGAAAGGAATATAGAATCTTTCTAGGAAGAATGAAAAGAGACCTGGCTGGTAGAATTAGAAGTCAAGATAACGTAATAGAGATCTTGGTAGACGAAAACACTTGTTGACAAGAAAATAAATGGGGTCAAATGAAAAGGTAAGAAGATTCGTCCAGTTCAAACGAAGACACTTGTCTTTTGTTGGGATAAGAAATTAAGATAAGCTGGAGAGAAAACAAGATGAATGAATTTAGATAAGAATAAACAACAACAACAACAATTACAGGCTTAAAAAACTGAGTAAATGGTTGTCTGGGGCTGGTGCCTCACAGCTGTAATCCTGGCTATTCAGGGACTGAGATGTGAGGATCACAATTCAAAGCTAGCCTTGGCATAAAGTTAAGTCTCCATGAGACTCTTACTGCAATTAAACTCTCAAAAACTGAAAGAGGAGCTGTGGCTCAAAGTGGTGGAGCTCTAGCCCTGAGAAAAAAGTTCAAGGACAATGTCCAGGCCTGGAGTTCAAGCCATACAACTCGCCTAAACTAAACAAAACAAACTAGGTAATTTAGTGAAATAAATATTAGTTTTTGGTAAAACATATCAAAGATAGGCAAAATTACTAATAGACAGACGTTATTGAATACTACTATGTAAATCACATCTAATACATTTACTATTGTCACACTTGTCCTTTCCACAGCTCAGTTCATCTGTGACCATTGCTGAGTTATCATCTCATTCTTTGGGCGCCAATCTCCATGACCTGACCAGTCTCAGATCTGAATTTCTCCATATTCTCCCTTCTCTCCATCTCCTGCTGACCTTTTCTCACTTGGTGGTTCACACTATCCACTCTTTTTTTTTTTCTTTCCTTCTTTTTTTTTTTTGGTGCTCTTTTCTCCCAATATTCTTAGGAGCATAAAATAATCTCTTCCTGGGTTTTGCATTTGCATGCATTACCCAGATATAAAACAGAAATATATTTTTAAAGTTTTCAATTTCACTGCAAAATTATGGAAAAAACAGAGAACATATAACCTACGTTATAACTTACACACATCTCAAAATGACAGTAAGTGGTATGTAATTACTGATGGCAAAAAAGGCACAGGGAATGGATACCACCCTGCATTTCACCCTCTGTCTGTATTACCTTGAGGCCAGAGCTCATCAAAGAACAACTTCATTCTCTTTTTTCATTATGTGAAATTGAGGCCTGCAGACATAATCAAGGCAGAACAACAGGTACCCCTTGTCTCAAGTGGCCTATTTGCATTTCAAAGTATCTGTGGATTCTAGGTGGTGACTCTTCCTTGGGGTTTAAAGGCCTTCCTGGAAAGATCACTTCTGGAATTTGCTTCACAGTGTGTTCAGTAGAATTGTCTGTTTATTACCAGTGAAGATTTGTGAAGTGACTATGCCCAGCTGAGATTCCCAGATATTCAGGACCATCTATCTTACACAGCCTAGCACCAGCCCTAGGAAACCCTCAACACAAATATATTAAGCCTCAGTAAACAACCAAATTATTTAAACCTCTGAAACAAATGGCAGTGAAATCCAAAAGTTATGATAATTAAGCAGAATATTACAGAGAGAAAAGTGATCAATTGTAATGAGGAAATGTGTGTTATGAGTGCAGCTTCTCTATTTAAAAGATCTAAGGCAATGATGACACTGAACCAGCAAATCAATTGGAACACTATAGAGTCTACTTTAGAACAAAGTATGAAGATGCAGATGATATAAACAATTTAATGTGCATAAGAACATTATATCTATATGTGTGTATATATACATATATAAATATATGTATATAAACCATATGTGCATGTATATGCATATAGATGCCTGTATGTATATGTGTATATGTATATGTATATATGTATTTCTAGAAGTTTTGTACAAGCAATCAAATTTGTCTTATTCACTAATTTCAACGCACATAATAGTACAACTTCTTAGCTGTTAAAGCTATGGAAGCTAATGTTTATCTTAGAAACTTGAAACCTAATTTTAAAAGTGTAGAAAATGGAAGTTGGCTCAAACGTGGAACAACAGTCTCGAGTAGAAAAAGACAGAGCAAAAGCATTTGGGCAGGGCGCCCGAGGCTCAAGCCTGTAATCCTAGCTACTCAGGAACTGAGGCGTGAGGATCGCAGTTCAAAACCAGCCCGAGCAGGAAAAGTCGGTGAGAGGTGAGACTTTTATCTCCAATAAACCACTCAGAAAACCGGAAGTGGCACTGTGGCTCAAGTGGTAGAATGTTATCCTTGAGCTGAAGGGCAGAGGGACAGCTCACAAGGCCAGAGTTGAAGCCCGTGACCGCCCAAAAAAAAAAAAAAAAGCATTTGGTTTTGAGGTCAAGACACAACCAGAACACACAAAATAAATAAATAACTGATCTGTGAGATTAAAAATAATTCCATTTTATGTAAGAACATGCACAAGTTTACACATAGTGGTTTGCCAATTGCTGGAGTACAAAGAATAGTATAGTCAAAGTTCGGGAACCATTTTGAGGTTGGCTCAATAACAGCATGATTTAAATATTCTCACCAAATACCCATAGTTATTCTTCTCAAAGATGCTTAGCAGAAGGAGAAAAAGAGAAAAGAGTGTGGTCTAATTCAATACACACCTGTTGTCATCCTGGTGCATGGTGGTAACAGACTGATCCCTAGCATTGTCTCCACAGGAAAGTCTTTGATTGAAATAAAGATAAGAAAGCAGAAGACAACACAAAATCTCACTATCACTATCTTGTAAAGAAAATCTAACACCAATTTTTAATACAGATTAGTAATCTTTAAACTGACTTAATAAATTGATAAAGGAGTTAATATTCTACAATTCACTTGCAAAGATGAAGAAAATGAAATAAGTAAATGAAACCATCTGCACAAAGTCATACAAACTATTTAAGGATACACTCTTGTTAAATGCTTATCTTGAGTTTTGAATCTTGACATATGGGACTGTAGTTCCAAGCTATTTTTAATCTCTGAATGGGAGAAGAAAAACCTTGGAAGAGAGGTGGTGAGAAGCAGGTAATATCCTGATATCTTCTCTACAGCCCATACTTGATTTATAAATAATAGATATGCATTGAAAACATTAATGAACTTTCTTCTTTTAATGTCCTGACATAATTCAGACCTTAGACCAGAATTATTGAGGCAACAGTAATAATTCTAATTAGCAATTCATCTGCTGCTCTTGAGGGTCATTTAAAAATTCTGCTTATTAACTTATAGCATTTTCTTTCTCAGATTGACTGTCATTTACAGGAATAAGGTAGATCAGACCTTGTAGAATAGCAAAAAGTAGGACATCATTAAAAAGAGCATTGAAGTAGTTAAAGGAGTCAGAATTTATCAGAAGTAAATTGGCTATTAAATCATCATTGACTGTTCTCTCATTTGAAATTTTAAGCATTCTAGGTGGATACAAATGAAATAGCATTTAAGACTTTAAGAGTTTGCAGAATGTTCAGCATAGTAAAAAGGTCTTGTGTAAAATGTTCCTGTGTGGTTGCAATTGGCCTCATTATGTAACTCCCCTTTACATGAGTGTTTCTGTGTTGAGCTAAGATCCAGTCTCCTTAATTCTTTCCCTGGAGCATAATGAATGGTCATAAGAAAAGTGCTGTGTGATTTTTTTTTTTATGTGTCAAGCACTATATTAACCAGTCTAGAAATCATTATCCTGATTTCACACTGCAGGGAGCTGAGTCTTGGAAAGGTTAAGGAATTTGTCTGGGATCACACAGTTAAGTGGGAAAGCAGGTATTTAAACTGAAACTTACCTCACACCAGCTCTGATGCACAGGGAACTATTTAAGCCAATTAATGACAACAAGCACTACAGTTACATAGGAATTCAACAATGAAAGAGCTAATTCATCACACTCTAGTCAGGTTATTTTCACAAATGCAGAATTCTGGAGCCTTGTCATGGCTTGCTAATAACTGTTCCAACAACTTTAATTCTGTTTGCAGACAATGTTACAACCATGGTTTAATTTTTCAAATGCCCTGATGAGCAGGGCAGGGTGACCAGAGAATCTACCCCTAATTGCTTAGCTAAAGCATACAACCTTTCTCATCCACTCACTATTACACTGAGGATGCCCGTCTCATCTTTCTATCTCTCTATCACCTGCACAATCCATCAGTTAAGATTTGAAGTTTCCCTTATGCTCCTACTTTCCCTATACTCTCATGTTGGCATTCTAAGCTATTCTTAGTTGAACTTCAGATGATTTTTCTTAAATCTCAATTCATATGCTGTTAGAAATCTGACCACAATTACAAATTATACATTCTGTATATATATTTATGAGGTATACCTAACAGATTCATAAAAACCTATCACATTGGACTATATCAATATTAGTATTATTTAGTTTAGAAGGTATCTAAGATGGAAATCAACTCTGAATGTGTGGAATTCAATTTTATTCTACTTTCATGTCATTATCCTGTTTACTTATAAATATTGAACTCAGAGTGTGCAGAAAGTCAGTAGTTATTTAAAGAAGATCATACATTTAAGAAAATCAAGTATATTTCCCTTGCCCTCTGTCATTTCCACAGTGATTCACACTATGCTAAGGCTAAAGTCACATTGAAGTTTGAGCATATAAGATGGCATAATGCAACAAAAATGAGCACTACATACCAAAACAAAATTATTTTACATATACCAAGAAGAATAAGATGTAAAATATTTCAATATAGCCATTAAATATTCAGTAACAAGATTCTATAGGACTAATTTGCTTTTAGAGTTTTATTTAAACTGATTTTCTTGAGAGAATTATTGTCTTCTTCCCATTTATTATAAGAAAGCTAAGAGAATCATCTTCGTGAATCTTGGTTCTATATAGTAACATCTATTTTAACCCCGTAAAAAATGCAATGGTACCTATTAAGTAATGTACATCTTACAAGTTTCATTTCACTGAAATCACCCAATAAACCCAACATGTTCAAATAACTTGTCCAGAACCAGTTAATTAATAATCAGCCTGTTTTTTTTTCTGTTCTAAAATACAGGGCATTTTATGGAATGAAGTAGAAAAAAATTAAATAAAGCACAGCATACGTAAAGAACTCCATATTGAGCAAAGGAGAGAAAAATACATAGTAGCTAGGTGCCAGAGACTCACACCTGTAATCCTAGCTGCTCAGGGGGCTGAGGCCTAAAGTTCACAGTTCAAAGCCAGCAGGGGCAGGAAAGTCCATGAGACTCTTATTTCCAATTAACCACCAGAAAACCCAAAGTGTCACTGTGGCTTAAGTGGTAGAGCACTCATCTTGAGCTGAAGAGCTAAGGAACAGTGCCCAGGCCCAGAGTTCAAGCCCCACAACCAAAAGAAACAAAAAAAAAAAAAAAAGAGAAAGCAGAAATGGTCAGATAAGTTGATGTTAGGCAAAATGAACTCCAAGATAAGGACTGAATTTTCATTTCTGTATTGCTATTGTTTCTAACATATTTATAAGATGATTTCTTTGTTGCTTTGTATGTCCCTCCCCCATGGTATAACCCCTGTTTTCACTGTATTTGATATTAATATAATTTGTGGAGGGGAAGGGAAAAAACAAATTGTTTAAATCTGGATACAGGTGGACCATTGCAACAACGAGATATACAAGATGTCATGTTGAAAAATGAACTTTACAACTCTGGCACGGGGGGAGGGGCGGGGGATGGTGGTGATGGGAGGGCAGGGATGGAAAGGGGAAACAAAGGAGGAGGCAACAGTGATTGACAAGAAATGTACTCATTATTTTGCTCATGTAATTGTAACCCTTCTTTATGGTATTTTCACAATTAAAAAATGGAAAAAAACAACACCAATAGCAACAAAATTATTAAATGTAACAAAGCAATAATTCAGTAAATGAATGAACAGAATCAAAATTTTAAGGGAATATAAACTAGACCTCAAAAAACAAATTTTAGTGTGGTGCTATATATCTGCACTAGAGGAGGCTGCAGCCGAAGGATTGATTTACAGTCTAGCCTCTGCTACATAACTGAATTCCATAGAAAAGAAAAATAAGAAAGTTAGAAAGGAGGAAAAAGATAGATGATAGCAGACAGACAGACAGACAAGACAAATAGATGGACAGAGAAAGAAAGAAGAGGAAGGAAGGAAGGAAGGAAGGAAGGAAGGAAGGTGAGAGGGAGGGAGGGAAGAAGGGAGGGAGGGAGGGAAGGAAAGAGGGATGGAGGCTGGGAAGGAAGGAGGGAAGAAAGAAAGAAAGAAAGAAAGAAAGAAAGAAAGAAAGAAAGAAAGAAAGAAAGAAAGAAAGAAAGAGAGCAGAAGGAAGGAAGGAAGGAAGGAAGGAAGGAAGGAAGGAAGGAAGGAAGGAAGGAAGGAAAGAAAGAAAGGAAAGGAAAGGAAATAAAGAACAGAACAATAAGGTTCAGGATGGAGAAATTTTCATCAAACTAAAAGATAGAGAATTGAAACAAAATCTTGGAGGTTAGATTTATCTTTTTGTAAGGAGTTTCTCTAAGTAACTGTAAAAGCTTCATAGTTTGATAAATCATTAAATTTTATGTGATAAATGCTTGCCTATACAAATAATATAGACAAACTCTACAGATATATACAATAAACTGCATTTCTGAGCTGTTTAAAACTATTTCTTTCCTTTATCATTATTGGAAAACATTTTGTCTCCAAGTAACACAATGCTAGGACAGCCTAATGGTGTTTATAATTGATACATATAGACTATTCAAGAAAGGTGAATGCTATTACACTGTTTTATGATATGGGGGTTTCAACTCAGATCTTTTTGCTTGTTAGGTAAGTGCTCCACTGCTTGAACCACACCTCAAGTCCCCTTTGCTCTAGTTATATTTGTGATAGGGTCTCACTTTTTGCACACACCAGCCTAGACCATGGTCCTCCAACTTAAGTTTCTTGCATGAATAACAGGCACATGGTGCCATATACAATGCTATTTAACCCCTGTTTGCACTCTATTTTGATATTGGCATAATTTGGGGAGGGGAAGGGAAAAAACAAAATGTTTAAATAAGTGTATAGGTTGACCCATTGCCACATGAGAGGTACAAGATAATGTCCAAAAATGAACTTTACAATTTAGGCAGGGGGTGGGGGGTGGGTAGGGGGAGTATAATTGTGGAGGTGGGAGGGAAGGGATGGTAGGGCAAAAACAAAGGAGGAGGCAACAATGCTTGATAAGAAATGTACTCATTACCTTGCTCATGTATCTGTAAACTATCTGTACAGTATTTTCACAATAAGAAACATACTAAAAAAAAGAAAAAAGAATCGCATTGACTTTCGTGCCTGTGTTGGCTTTGAACTGCATTGCTCAGATCTCAGTCTCTTGAGTAGCTAGGATGATAAGTGTGAACAAATCTTATCTGAATAAACAAGAGAAGCATTATCATAGAGTAAATCTTGATTTGGTCTCATTGTTATTTTTATGTGAATGTATCTGAACTTTATTGATTTGCTTAACATCAATAAAAAGTATGGGTATATAAAATTGGTTGAAGATTTCTATCCGTGATCTGCTTTTTCTATTATTGTGGCCATGAACTGCTTGCTCAAGATGGAGAGTTGTAGAATGCTCTTTATTTATTTATTTATTTTTAAGGGGAAAGGATTCAGAGAGTGTGTTAGAGGAGGTGAAGTTGATTGGAATTCCATGTAAACATGTGTGGCGATGTAGCAGTGAAATCTTCCTTAGTGTAAGGAATATAAACCAATAAAAAATAAAATAAGAGTATTTTTTAAAGAATTATATCAAAATGCAGAAAGACAAGTTTAAATGTGAATTTTTTAAATTTTTTTAGGAATTAAGAACTGAATAAAGTTAAGTAACCAGCACAACCATGTTCACTGCAACACTATTCACCACAGCCAAAGCATGGAATCACACCAGATGACCCTCATTAGACGAATAGATTAAAAAAAATGTGGTATACATACACAAGGGAATTTTCCTTATCTATTAGGAAAAATGTTATGGTACCATTTGTAAAGAAATGGAAAGACCTGGAGGGGTGGGGGAGAGAATACATATAAAATAAAGTAAGTCAGGACCAGAGAAATGAAGGTTGCATGTTTTCCTCATATATGGAAGCTAAAATTAACCTATAAATGTATACATAAAGATGTTGGGTGAAATACAAGTGTTTACAAATCTATTAATTGCGGGGCTGGGAAGGTGGCTCAGTGGTAGAGCACTTTCCATGCATGCATGAGGCCCTGGGTTCGATTTCTCAGCACCACATAAACAAAAAGAAAAAAGCCGGAAGTGGCGCTGTGGCTCAAGTGGTAGAGCGCTAGCCTTGAGCTGAAGAGCTGAGGGACAGTGCCCAGGCCCAGAATTCAGGCCCCACGTTAGGACCCCCAAAAAATCTATTAATTGAGATATGGTAGATTCAAGAGGAAATGCAACATAATTTCTTAGAAAGACAAAGACAAATTTAACAAAATAAAACACATGGTACTTGAAAGAGGTGGGGTGGGATAATGAGGAAGGGGTAGATAAATGAAGAGAACCGGGAGGGGGGCGGTGGATACAGACAAGAATTCAGTGCATATTGTACAAAATTTAGAAGAGTGAGTAAGGGGGAAGGTTGGGGAGAATGGTAGAATGTTGAAAGGGAGGACACTGATCAAGACGCATTGTGTTCATAAACTGCTTTATTAAATAGTAATCCATTTGTACAACTATAATAATAATGAAAAACAACTGCACATATATTATTCCAGAGTTATCTTAGATATTTCACATATATGATATTTATAATGATATGCCTTAAAGACTTTATATCAGAATAATATTTTATGAAGACTGTCTACTTTTTGATACCTCTACAACATAGAATAACATAAACTCTTCTAAAGTGTTAAAGGATTTTCATCTGCCTAAGACTGAAAATATGTCAAACTTCCACAGTATATTTTAGCTCAAGTTTATAGCTTTTAAATGTCAAAGAAATATATATATATATATATATATATATATATATATTTCACAGAATTTTCAAATAAAAAGGCACTCTGAAGGAACTTTGCACATGAATATAGAAATGTTCTACTCTGATGTGTCTATTGGCCATCCTTCTTTCCTCTTCAGAGAAATTTCTCTTTAAGTCTTTAGCCCACTTATTTATTGGGCAGTTGTTTCTTTGAGAATTTGTTGTTTTGCGTTTTAGGTATATTTTAGATATCAGACCTTTGTCCCTTGAATGGCTATGGAAGATCTTCTCCCAATCCGTGGGCTTTCTATTGATCTTGCTAGCTATGTCCTTTGTCATGCAGAAGCTCTGCAGCTTCATGCAATCCCATTTGTCCAAACTTTCTTTCATTTGTTCTGTTTCTGGGTCTCTATTAAGAAAATTTTGGCTTGTGTCAAGGAAACCCAGGGTTTTTCTATTCCATCCTGTAATGTTTTCAGAGTGTATGTTTAACTCCAAAATCTTTTATCCATTTGGAGTTGATTCTGGTGCAGGGTGATATATAAGGATCTAGCTTTAGCTTTCTACAAGTGATTAACGAATTTTGCCAGCACCATTTACTGAAGAGGCTGTCTTTCTTCCATTCTATTTTTTTTAGCTCCCTTATCAAAGATTAGATGGCTTATAGGTCTGTGGGTTCATTTCTGGGTTTTCAATTCTATTCCATTGGTCCTGAGGTCTGTTCTTGTGCCAGTACCAAGCTGTTTTGATGACTATGGCTTTGTAGTAGAGTTTGAAATTTGGTATTGATATTCCTCCAGCACTGTTCTTTCTGTTAATGATCGTTATTTGCAATTACTTGTATATGTGTGAGACAAGCAGAAACAGTCAGATAAGTTGATGTTAGGCAAAATGAACCTCAAGAAAAGGATTCAAAGTTTTTTTTTTTTCTTGCGATTGTTTCTAACATATTTATAAGTTGATTTCTTTGTTGCTTTGTATATCCCTCCCTCACAGTATAACCCCTTTTTTCACTGTATTTTATGTTGGTATAATTTGTGGAGGAGAAGAGAAAAAACAAATTGTTTAAATAGGGATACCGGTGGAGCCATTGCAACAATGAGATGTACAAGTTGTTATGTCGAAAAACGAACTTTACAACTTTGGGGGGGGGAAGGCTGTGGGGGGGTAGATGGGAAGGGATGATAAGGGGAAATAAAGGAGGAGGCAACAATGCTTGATTAGAAATGTACTCATTACCATGCTCATGTAATTGTAACCCCTCTGTGCGGTATTTTCACAATTAAAAAAAACTTTCACAATTTTAAAATTAAGAAAAAATGGTTTCTTAAAAACAATTTTAAGCAAATTTCTGGACTTTGTTATGAGTTTTCATTTGGTTTATCTTCTCTTTCACAAAGTAAGTCTAACTTGAGCTAGCACCATTTGTAAAGCACTATATTTCTTCTATAAAATCTTCTAGTTCCCTTAATTTGTCATCCTATGATCCTGCCTTCACCATTCATAGAATATCAATAATATGTTCAAATCTTTTTATATTTCTTTCTTTTTGGTCAGTCGTGGGGCTTGAACTCTGGACTTGAGCTCTATCCTTGCGCTCTTCAGCTCAAGGCAAGCACTCTACCACTTGAGCCACCGCGACACTTCCCATTTTCTAGTGGTTTTATTGGAGATAAGAGTCTCACGGACTTTCCTGCCCAGGCTGGCTTTGAACCTTGATGCTCAGATCTCAGCCTACTGAGTAACTAGGATTACAGGCATGAGCCACCGGCGCCTGGCTTTTTTATCTTTCTGAACCTGAATTTTCACTAAAGTAATTGAAATCCTCTTAACTAAACATTTATATTCCTTTGTACCGCCGCTAGGTACTTGGGTTACATTCAACTCTAAGACCTCCTGTCATTCCGTAGAGACAAAGTTTACCTATTATAGTAAGTCAAAATTGAAGAATTTTGTTGTCTTCCATGGGAATTTACTCTTTTCATTCAGTTGCAAGCTAGAGTTATTTTCCTCTGATCTCTGATCTAATTATGATGTTTTATAGTTCACAAATATTATTTGTAGCTATATACTGTTTTTCTTAGCTATACTGTGAGTTTCATGTATCTGACCTACTGCATTATTTAATCTTTGCTTCGTTATGATGGGTTATTTAGATAGAAGACCCTCATGTTGCAAAACAGTTTCGTAGAAGTCCAGTGATCATTTCTAACCCACATAAGTGAATGAACAAAAGAATAAATGACCAAATAGTTTTATTTATTTGTAGTTGCTTTGAAATTTCTTCCTTTTAACATTAACATAATTTCTTCTTAGAGTTTTTTTTTTTTTTTGACAAATGTCTAGGATGCTCTCCACTAAGGAAAAATATCTAATTTGGTTTGTGTTCATCTCTACTTTATAATTCGGACTTTCCTAGTCAGCAGATAATTAAGAATTACTCATTAGAAATATGTTCTCTTATGAACTCATGCAAACTCACCCAGGCTTATTTTATTATAATTGCTTTTTATTTACCCTGAACATTTCCAAAGTAGCCTTTCTTATTTAAAGTTCTGTTTCCTAGGGAATTTCTGATTTCCACTGTGGCCAAGTAATTGAATGTGCATAGCCTGCATTCTGTATTTGGGTCACTATTTAAAAATGCCTCTTTGGTTACTTATCTTTGACACACAAGGACCTAGAACACATTATTATTATTGATTAATTTGTACAAATCTTTGTGTGTATTCTCTCCTTTCTCCTTTTAAAGCCAAATACATAGATACAAGAAGTTCAAGGAGAGGCTGTCAAATTATGCTATAACCTAAAGTCCTAGATACTTACTCTTATGCTCAAAATTGAAATGTAGAAACTTAATGTACTGTAGCCCAAATGACATGCCCAGCATCACCGGAACATTAATTAATAAAATAATTTCAGTATTGGAAAACTAGTGCTTTGCTACTTAAAAGTCAATGTGAGAATACAATATATTCTTTCACCATTGAATATCTGCTAAACCCATCTTATAGCTTTTGTCTGTTCCACTAGAAAGTTCTTTAAGATTAAAGGAAATATTTGTTCCCCACTGATTCAAATTTTACAACATAAAACAAACGCAATGATCAAATAAAGGGCAAAAAGAAGGTGAATCTTAATTTAATGTGTTATGATATACTATAATATCAAAAAATTATTTTAATGTATACTCAATAACTGGAGTGAAGTATAGTGTGATTGTTTTTGCCTCCCCAGGAACATTTATAAATTTATTTTCTGAATTTTGTTATTTATTTCTTACCAAAGTATTTATTGATTAAAGAATTGTACAAGCAAAGTAGAAACCAGCAAAAAAGTCACATTTTATATATATATATATGTATATATATATGTATATATATACATATGTATATATATACATATATATATATAATGATCCTTAAATATAGCGTAGACAGTCACAATTTTGAAAAATAAAGCTCAGAGACAAGTCAGGCTTTGAATCAGAGCAATTCAAGGACAACACTAAAGTAAATCATAATTTCAAATGTTACTCTCAATTTGGCTTGAGAATATGACAATAAAAAAACCTATGACATGCCTCTGTCAGCCCTCCCCTTCCAACATGTGAAATATTAAAATCTGAAGAGAGTGTATCACTACTATGGGTTTCATGTTAATATTCAAAACTTAAAAAGACTACATATGTGGATTTCTGCAAAATCTTAAAGACTCAAGCATAGGTATACAAAAATATCTACAATCACATTCATTCAACCTCCATTGAAATATAGTACAATAAAGTTGTCCTATCAACTTAAACATCAGCAGCTACTGAGTAGCTATTAAACAATTAACTCTAAGTATGATTTTAGAAAGAAACTACTCCTATGCTGTAGTTATGTAATCCAGAAAACATTTGAGGATTTTAAAAAAAATGAAGAATTTTGAATAAAATTGATTAGACAAATATATTTCCAAAATTATTATCCATTTATCTTTGGTAATTTTAATAAGATAATGAATTTAAGATGAATGTGATAATAGAATAATAATGAGTGAGGAAAATTGAGTTTTATAATTAACATATTTCATCTGAAGAATTTTAAGTGATTACTTTTTATGTTTTCAGAGCATTGAATATCCTCTATGAGTCTTGGCAGTTTACTGGCAACACAGAACAGTATTTGATGTGTATAGCATCAGTACATAAACAACATAAAATAATCATTTACTTGGTTTGTTGGTCTGAATGACATTTTTCTGCATTTGAGTCTTGCTTTAAACTTCCATGATTACAATTTATTGCAAATAATGGAAGAGTAACATGAGCTAATTTGATTTAAAAGTAATTCATACTTCATATAATTTATGTATGACATCATTGAAAATAGTTCGAAACTTTGTGACTTATATCTACTTTAGAACTTATTGAAACTGCTAAAAGTAAAGTTGATGAGGGCTTTTCCCTATCTTTAGTAATCTATATTTATAAAAAAAAATTTAACAGGATCAAAATCTGTTCCTTATTATGAGGGTCTTGTTCCCAGGCATATCTAGGGAAAAAAAAAGAACAAAAAAAAACTTAAAATTACCATGTACAAAGGTAAATTCATTTTGAATGAATGACTGTTTTTATGTTTTAGGGTTGTTCAATATATTTTATAACATTTCCCAAAGAGATCCTATAACAAAATGAAGTGCAACCCAAGAGTATGTCATAAATTATTCTGCTTAACTTACTCATATAAAATCAAAATGCCATTTTTGATTAACATTTTATTTTTGAACTAGTTTACATATTTGTCACAGTTTGGCAAGTTTAAGCAATACTATTACACAAAATAATAAATAACCAAAGTAATTATTATAGATTTGAAAAAGTAGTCTCACTTGTTTAATGTAGTAATCTTTGAATGAGCAGTTACATAGATAATCAGATCTTAATTAGACATCTTAATTAGATGTACTAGCAAGAAAAAAATCACTTTAGCAATGCAACTCTATTTCAAAAGAACATTTCGATCCTGGAGTAAAACATAAAAACAATATTATAAGAAAACCATGTAACAAGCACTGTGAAATAGTGAAACAGTGAAACACTGTTTCAGGTTCAGAACAACAATGTTGAGCAGGAGAATCTTAAGTGCAAAAATATGATAGTCAACCAAGCTCCTTAAAATGAATTCAGATTGCTTCAGGCTCCCTAAGATCAGCAAGAAAGCAGATGGAGAAGCAAAGCAATAAGAGAAACAGTATGGAATAAATAAAAATTCAATGCAAAACTTCAGAGATGAGCAATGATAAATACACTTTCAGGTAAACTCATTGTGTTCTCATTCCCACCCTCTGAGAAATTGTCAAGCACTTGTCTTATGCTGTTATTGAGAAAGTTTCTGTTCCTTGAGAAAATATAACCATGTACAAAAGCATTTCTAATTTGGGGAAGGGGAGGGAAATAATAAAATGCTGAAACAAGGATAGAGGTTGACCATTGTAGCAATGAGATGTACAAGATACTATGTTGAAAATGAACTTTACAACTTGGTGGGGGAGGAGTTGGAGAGGTGGGGAGGAAAGGCATAGGGGAAAAACAAAGGAGAAGGTAACAATGCTCCATAGGAAATGTACTTATTACCTTAGTAATGTAACTGTAACCCCTCTGTACAGTATCTTTACAATAAAAACATTTATATATAAAAAGCATTTGAAAAAGAAAAGAATGACAGCAGTGTTGGATGCATTGGCCTAAATATTGTTTTTAGTAATCTTTAGCAATATTTATAAGTTCTAACAGAGGGATGTAGCTCAGAGGCAAAGTGCTTGTCTAGCAAGTGTAATGTCCTGGGTTCCATCCCCAGTACCCCCCCGCAAAAAAAAGACAAAAAAAAAAGTTCTAACAGAGAGACTATAAATGAGGAACATATATTAGGCTAAGTTGTTTTTTTATAAATGGGTCCAACAAGAATCCTCAGAGACACTTAATTAATAATACATAAGGCAGACTCTTTGATACTTTTCTAAAAAAGAAAGAAAGAGAGAAAAATGAAATTTTTGTGTAAGACTAAGGTCATTTTAGGATTGACTGCAGTCAATAAAATGCAGAACAAAATAAAATTCAAGACAGATTTCAGTGGTAGACTGGACACATTTGTAAAGGATGTAACTTAATTGGATAATGCTAATCCTTGTGTTTATATTATTTTTTTTTAGATTTATAGAATAGGGGTGTCATTATTTGGTAAAATATTATAGAGGATGGAATCATGTTGGGATTCCTGCTTGTCAGTATGTCACAGTGCTGGACCTGATAAAATTTTTAAAATACTGTTAGCTGTGTAAATAACTGAGTTGGGATTTAGGAAAGTTTGACATTCCACTGTATTCTTTGGGGCACACTCTATGTAAATACTGGGTTCAGACCTATACAATCTACCTGTCAAGTTAATGGATATTGAAAAAAGTGTTATTTTTGTTAGAAGTTTTTATTTTCTTTTAACTAAAACAGCCACAATTCTGTTGGTGTCTATTGTCTGTCATTTATGCCTTGCACATGTAACCATGTAATGATATGATGATACATGTGTGTATATGAACAGACATATGAAAATGATCATTCATTTATAAAAAGAGTGGTCAGCTAAAAGGCATTAATTTATTGCCTTGAAAATAAGCAACAATAAAATAATACAAGCTTCATATTATTTCCTTGAATTCATCAAAACTAGGTATGTATTATTATCCAGACCTAAAGAAAATAAGTAATTCCCTATGAAAAAATCACATCTATATGTACAAATATACATATATGCATATATTTACAATATATAAATCATATAAATCCATATATACCTACCCATGTATACTTAGGAAGTATTTAGAGCCAAGAAAACCAATTGTCAAAATAATCCATATAAAATATGAAACAAGTCATGTTTAAGAAAACAAAGCAGAATCATCAGATTAAAACCAAACAGGGATAAATTAATACGCTGTTTAAAGTCCTTGTTTATAATCACTTGCATATCTAAAGTAATAATTTTTTTCTTTATTCATATATATATATATATAGAGAGAGAGAGAATGTAAGGAGAAAGATAGCTAGCGAGTCATAGAGAGTTTTTCCCCATAGAAACTGAGAGAGGAAAATACAAACATATGCTAATCATAGCTGTCTTGGTATTTCTACATTTATTCCTCTGTTGAAAAAGGTAAAATGCACATAGAATCTATTTCTACTTGGTAGATATCAAATTTGCTTCACTTTTTGTGGAAAGCTCCATTATCCATTTCTATGAACTGAGCCATTACTTTCAGATTAATCTCAAGAAATGCACTAGAAGTACCCCTACTCCATGTAGAATTGGTAACTATCCTTATAGTCAATATTTAACATGTGAGCAACCCTGCAGGAAGAGATTCTTCCCATCATCTCCCAGCTGTGACTTCACATGAAAAGCATAATTACCCTTCCCGATAAAAATCACTTTCTAGGAAATCTGTCAGAAATAAAACACACACACACACACACACACACACTTTCACTTGGTTAAAAAAAAATAGAGCAATATGTGTAGAACTTAAGCCAGGTGCCAGTGGCTCACACCTTTAATCCTAGCTACTCAGGAGGTTAAGATCTGAGGATCGTGGTTCGAAGCCAGCCTGGGCAGGAAAGACTGTGAGACTCCTATCTCCAATAATCCACCAGAAAACAGGAATTGGTGCTAGTACTTAGAAGCAATAATGTATTATGGAAAGAGTCAAGTCTTTTCTAAATGTGACTTTTCAATTTTCTTTTCATAAATAACTCTTTAGCCTCACATAACTTCTCTCTCTTTTAATTGCTACCATTATATTTAATAAATGGTATTTACAATTGAATCATCATAAATGTTAATAGTCCATGTGATAATATATTTGCTTGCACAGAGATATCTTAACCTGACATCTGGCTTATCATAAAATGATAAAATTGTGGTTTCTGTCAGCTCCAGTGACTTTGATAGTTAACTCTACTAGCAACACACTGCTGTGATTTATATGGAACGAATGATGGGTCTGTGGATTTTGTTTGGGGCCATTTGTGAATTTAACAAACTTTTTATTGGCTTTAGGCGAAATAGAGGGGAGAGATTTTTGTGCCAAGCCTTAGTGCAACAAAAGACCTCTAATTTACAAAGGAGAAAGGAGTTTGAGACAATGGCAGGACTCAAGGAAGTGGTGTGAAGGTGAAATTTTAACTGTATGAAATATTAAAATATGCACTCTGTTGGAAAGTCCAGACTAACTTTAAAAGCAAAGAGAAGACATTGGAGAGTTTTCAATAGTGGAAGATTGTTATGGTGGCTCACAGATGTAATCCCAGCCACTCACCTTGGAAGTAGAGATCAGTAAGATTTTAATTTGAGATCCTCAAGTTATAGATTTAGCAAGAGACTATCTCTACCACTAAGTCACAGATGGTTGTATGCACTGATTTCTCAGATGGAGGAGGTGATAAGTAGAATGATTTTGATTTGAGGTTGTTCATGAAGTTTGGAACAAAGCCTTTTTGAAAACTAAGGTATAAAGGAACTTGGGGCAGGGATCACATGCCTAGAAAGTTCAGGGTCCTCAACTGAAATACCAGTATTCCATAAACACCATGCACATAACAATGCTACTGGAATAAGATACCCTAGGTAAATCAATTCTGAATGGCACGGACAGGGAAGTAAATATTTAGAGGATAACCCTTGTAAGATATGAGACAGGTCATGTTTAATAAAATAAAGCAGAGTTACCAGATTAAAATCAGACTGGGATAAATGAATATGGCTCCCTGTTTATCATCATGTGTATATCTAAACCAATAATTCTTACATTGATTCATTAATTCATTTAATTGGATAACTACTACATGAACTACTTCTAGGATTAAGCAGCAGTATGAGACCTTGAGGGTGAAATTCTAAACATAGTGTAGAGTATAAAAGTAGTAGTACAGGAACTGGGAAGGTGGCTCAGTGGTATAGCACTTGTCTTGCATGCATGAGACTCTGGGTTCGATTCCTCAGCACCCCATAAGCAAAAAGAAAAAAGCTGGAAGTTGTGCTGTGGCTCAAGCCTTGAGCTGAAGAGCTGAGGGACAGCACCCAGGCCCAGAGTTCAGGCCCCAGGACCGGACCCCCCCCAAAAAAAAAGTAGTAGTACAGATGTATAGATAGATACATATACACTATATAAATAGACATAGATATATATACACATCCATACCAGGTGGGAAGATTCTTTAACTAATAACTATTAACTAATAATTCATTGATTTGATTTGATTTAAAAAGTAATAAGTATATTTAATACATCCAACATGAAGAACATTATATCTTCTTCTAACTCAAATTAAAAGATGCTCAATTAACTTGCATTAGGCTATAGTTGGGTAAAATCATATAATAGAAAGCTTATATTATACCAAAATATTAGATATAACTTGTAATTCATCTAGTACCTTGATACAACCAAATGACTGATAAAACAAGAATGACTGGAAATTTAAAGGGTAGACAGCAAAGAAAAAAAATTAGGTGGGCACCAATGGAAACAAGAAATGTTAATTAAGAGAGTGAGGAGAATGAATATGGTTAAAATAGTTTATTTGCATGTATAGCAAAAGGACAATAGGTAGCTTTTGAAATCGTTTTAGAAGGGGTAACTAGGGTAAGGGACAGTAATAAATGGGCTGAGTTTGACTGGAATACATTGTAAGTATGTATGAAACATCAAGTGAAACCCTCTGCTGTACAACTAATATATGCTTAAATAAAATGCTTGCTTCCTCTGAAGCCATTGGAGAGAAATGTTGTAGCTCTCACAGACTCAATACAGGAAATGACATACAGTTAACAATGGGTTTCTTATGTCGTATTGTGGCTTTCCAACATCTAGTTATTATCAAAATATAAACATGCCTTTAAGTACAAGATATGTCATGATTTAGTTGTGGCTACAATCCCAAACTACACAAAAAATGGCCAAAGAGGATTCACATATAATAAATATTAAATATAATTAATGTGGGACAAATGTATTTCAAATGCCAAGCACTTATTTTAATTAAAATCTGGCCAGATCTTGAAAATTCAGTCACACTTACCCCTATTTATTTAATTACCGGAACGATTCTAGTATGAAAGGACACATTAAATTCTTTGATTTGATTTTGAAGTATTTTTCTGATATTCATTAGATGTAAGTGAAACAAAAATCACAATCAGCTTTTATCTGGACAAAATTTGAGAAATGAATTCTAATAACTATTTGCAAGGTGCAGAATGCTGCTATTAGATATTTCTAATTGTTTAGACATTTCTAGGAAAAGTATATATCATTTTAAAGACAATTTATTGCATATATCTCAATTCAAATGATCACAATTCAAATGATCACCTTTTTAAACAAGAAACAGTGTGGCATAGTATATAATAAATATATTTAGATACATAACTACAAGGATCACTTTTTAAGAGTTTAAAAACCTATTTTATCCTTAGGATCTACTTACTGAGAATTCAATATTTAGAATATTTGAAGTTTTGTTTTGATGTTACAGGAGATTGAACTCAGGCCTTTCCCATGCTAGGCAAATATTTGACAACTGTAGCCAATACTTTACGATTGACACCCTGATCCCTTTTTGCTATAGCTGATTTTCAGATTTTTTTTTTTGTCTAGGCTCTTCCCAGATCATGATCTTCCTTCATTTGTCTCCCAAGTAGCTTACATACAGGTGTATGTCATTATATTCAGATTGATTTTGAAACTGACTCTGGCTAACGTTTCTCTGGAATGAACACCAACTGATTCTTTAGTTTGCACCCCCACACCAAGATTGAAATGCTTCCTCAATGAAAATTCTTAACTCTGATGTTATAATTTTTATTATTGTATTAAATAATAAAAGCATATCATTAGGTTTTATATAATTATAAACTTCACATGTTAGCCATTAAGCTAGATTCTCCCCAGTTATGAATACTTATATTATTTATTTGCCATCGAAGATCTTCACAGATTTTCACATGCAGGATAGTTGGCTTAAAATATTAGTAGTGCCTTTCACAAGATACCAATGTCTTGACTTTCTCAGGATCATGTGTTGCTCCTATCAAAACATCTTTCACATTTCTCTCTCACATTCATCAATACCTGTACTCTTTCTATTTTTTTTCCCAAAATCCTCATATGGATAACCTATGGATTTAAAAGTATTGTGTTATGGTTTCATTAGGTCTGTGTTATATTCCTACACTCTTCATTGTAACAAGAAGCCTAGGTTACTTGACTGCTGGTGCTGCTCATTCACATTCTAAAATACTTGTTCCACCAAAAGACAAGAATGGACTCTTAGGTCAAATAGAAAAATTGTCCTTTGTCTAATCAGATATTGAAAAACTGACCAGACTTGAAGGCAGATTTTAGAGAAATTAAATAGGCATGTAAGTTAACAAAAAACTACTTTTTAAAAATGTGTTTGTGAATGTACAAAACTTTAAATAAATTTATAACTTTAACATCCATTAAAAAAGGAACTGCAAAGAAAAGAGAGAATTAATACAAGGAACATGAAACTATGTTTTGATATGAATTTACTTCTCTAAGTGATCACCCCATTTTAATATTTGTTAGGAATCATTATACAAAATATTTCATATCTTAGCAGATTGACAGAAGAGTTTGAAAAACACAGATTGTTGGTATTTTACAACTTGCCCACATAAAGTGAAGATATTCAGTGTCACTGTTTTCGATATCTATGTAGAATACTTGGAAGGATTAAAAAAAAAAAGAGAAAAAAATCAGAGTAAGTAATATTACTAAAATAACAACAGCAACAACAAAACCTATCCACTCCAAATATGCTGGTTATTTTATGTATAAACCTACTGGATAAAAGTTTCTCTATTTAAATATCAACTCAACACATATATGAAGAGAATTTGAGATAAACATCGAGAGGTTAAAACTTTAACATTTAACAATGCTAAATCTTTTCAGAAGACAACGATTACACAGAAATTCTGAGAAGCTTGTAGGCATGGCCAACAGTGATGTGAAGGAAAGAGAAACTCAATTTATTTGGCACATCAACATTTCAACGCAGGAAAAGGAACATTTCTCAATATATGAAAATAAACACAGTTCAAACTGAATAGAATAGTGGCAGGAACAACTCATGCTGTCCTATTTCACTCTGTTTTCTTGGGGGATTAAAAATTCAAGCCCTAACCTTGTTTTCAGTACAAAGAGTCTGGGAGCATAAAAGTAAACAGATGTATTCTAATTAAGAAAAAAAATTCTACTTAAAAGGTGGAAATACCTTTCAAGGCTTAGGCCTGTAGTATTACTTTTTGTTATGTTTTTAAATAATTGAACATGGAAATCGCTCTGGGCCTAATCTAACATAAATTTAATTACATTTATTGAAAAGTACTTATGTGAGTCAAAAGTTTAGTTGATCAAGTGAACTTTTGGACTAAATTGCTACACTTGGATACAATCTGGTTGAAAACAGCACTGAGGAAGGAATTTCAATGACTTGGATGTGAGGAATGAGGCATGCTATCAGGGTTTGAAAAGCTCACATTACTTCATTGTACTGCTATTGCACAATAGGCAACAGAGAAAAACAGAGTAATTTTCCATTGAATCAGGACTGGTCTTTAATTTCTGGTATAAAGAGTATCATGCCAAAATTCCCTGAAAATACTCTTTGAACATGAAAAAGCTATGATCAAACTGCATTCTGAGATTCTACATCTCTAGATTGCTTCACACAAACCACAACCTCTAGGAGACCAAGTGACCAGAATAGTCAATAGATCGTTAAAATTTTGCTGAATAATGTTTTCACTGATATTATTAAATGTAATTATGTAGAAAATATTGAGTCTTATGATTAATAGTATAGAGTTCTATATGATGAATCTTCATTTAAATTCAATAACACATTTCCATCTCTTCCAGGTTTCCCTTATTTGTCATTTGCATTTCTATTGCTCATTAAATACATGTGATAATGATGACTTTGAGACTAAGATGCTACATATGTTGTAGTGAAATATTCAGTATATGGATAATTATCTACCCATATTACTTCTTAATATATAAAGACTATATGTAATGAATCACTATTTTTAATTATTGTATTTCAAGATATATGTCATACTTTTGTTTCAAAACCTATACTATGCCTTTCTAACTGTGATTCTACATATGTGTTGTTATAATATAAATTTTGTGTTCCTTTTATACAGATAAAGACATGTTCATGATCATTTTCTGGAATGACCTCCTAATTAGGACCAGTTATTCTGTTATTTGTCTTCTGACTTTAAAATAGTTCCATGTGTCAATACAAATAAGTAATGCTTTCTAACCAACTTCATTAGTAGTACCAAATAGTCATTTCAATTCTTATAGGGTTTGCATATTTATTAAGTTTGGTTATCACCAATTCTGCGTTTGACTATCATCTCAACATAGAGTGATAGATTTGAAATCTTAGCAATTATCTTTCTATTGTTTTTATCTATTTATTTAAGGCAAGGTCTTACAATGTAGCACAGTCTACCAAGCTGAACCTAAAATTTCAATTATCCTGCTTCAGTCTCAAAAAAGGCTATACTTAGCCTTGTGCAGATAGTATTTTAAACAATTTTATAATTATTTTTTCTAAGTGAACCTTTTCATTAGATACATATATACCAACTCCCTTAAGACAGGGGCCATTTCTCTGTGTTAGAAAAAGTGTCCGAAACCAACATAAATACAGCAAACTCACGGACAAGGAGTCAGAATGAAGCAGTTGAAAATGCAGGTGGAATTTATGGACAAAACTGTCAGAATAGAATAGTAAGTAGCAAGACATCCACTGAGATGTTGTAAGAAAATACTTCTCATCAGCTCAGTTCTCAGTGGGACCCTGTTTTATTATGAAATTACTACATTTGATTTATTATAGAATGAACATCATTCTATAAGTAAATATTTATTGGGCACCATGGTGTGAAGTGATAATGTGAAATGAATTAAGACGAAATTCCACTTATGGGCATTTCTCCAAAAGATTACAAATCTGGGTACAGTAGAGCCACCAGCACAACCATGTTCATTGCAGTAGTATTCACCGTAGCCAAGGTATGGAATAAGCCCAGATGCCCCTCAACAGAAAAATGGATCAAGAAAATGTGTTATAGAGACACAATGGAATTTTACTTAGTCAACAGAAAGAATAATACTACACAATTTTTAAAGAAATGGAAAGACCTGAACAGATTTGTTAAGTGAAGTAGTCAGGCCCAGAGAAGCAAAGTATACATGTTTTCCTTTATATGTAGAAGCTACATTTAGTCTATAAATTAATAAGTATGTTGAATATACATGTGTACAACATGTATAACTGAAATAGGGTAGATTCAAAGGAGAAGTCAGTAGTGTAATTCCTTAGAAATGCAATGCCAAAGATCAACAAAATACACATGAAGCAGTTACTCAAAAGAGTTGGATTGTAGTGGGGAGGGGGTTAGGAAAAAGGAGTAAAGGAATGAAGAGGTGAAAATGTAGTCAATAATTCATTGTACTACAAAATTAAAAAGAGTGAGGGAAGGGGTGAGTTGTAAGGGGTGGATGAAAATACTGGAAGGGGAGATATTGATCAAGATGGAGTATATTCATGAACTGCTTTGTTAATTGGCAACTCCTTTATACAACTACTTAAATAACAATATAAAAAACTGTGTTACTGTAGTAATTTAGTAAATAAATTAATAATGCAGCAACCCTATGAGGAAACTTTTGGAGACTTACAAAGCATTTAGTGGCTCTTTGAGTTTGATTGCAGAGAGGTTGTGTGGGATAGGAGGAAGTGAGTAGGCAGAAATAGAGGACTTCTCCCTCTGAAAATATTGAGCAGTTAAATCAAAATATGTGCATTCCAAAAATATGAAAATTCTCAAACCCCAGAATGATGGAAAGACATTTCTCAGAAAACACTACAAACTAATTAGAGATGGATAGAATAATATCTTGAAGAAGACTGTCTTTCATCACTTCCTTAAAAAAAAATCCAACAAATTCTTTGTAAGAAAAGTCTAAACTGAAATGAATTGTAGCAAAAGAAACTTCTATTTCTTAATTGATATTTATGTGCTCTGAGAAACTTAACTGAAATTTATAAACCACATTCAATTTTTGAAGCACTGTTAGCAAATATATTGAGTAAAATAACTTGTGCTATACATAGGGATGTTGCACCAGAATTTTTGACATGCCACACTTATCCAGACAGAGAAAGTATCTATAATTAATCAGAAAAAAATATGACATATACTATATCAGCTCTAAAAATACCTTGAAAGGTGTGGATCCATGGAATCATGTAGCTAAAACCCTAAAGACAGCCAGTAAACTACTTCCTGACCTTTTGTTAACGGAGATTCATGGATGCCAGCATCATCTTTTAGATCTTACAGAAAGGATTACTTTTTTCCACAGTCATCAAAAGGTTTTGACCTTTCTGTTTCTTCCCTCAAGAAAGAAACTGTACTAGAATTCAATTTTATCTTTACATTTTAAATATACAAGCACTTAAGTTTTGTTTTGTTAAAATGAATATAGCATTCATTTCTTTACTTACAGTATTTTGCACTTTTCTGAATCTCAGACAACTAGACTCAAATGGAAAGTGTCTTCAAATGAAGAACAAACAATATAGAAGCAAGTGTACACAATCCTAAATATCTTATTGCTAATAAAGATCTGATTTTGAACTTGCTCTGATAAATTGCAGATTCCAATATGCTTTTTAATAAAATTCACTCTTTTATATATTGTTATTTTTCCAGTGGAAAAGGCATATTTTCTTTAAAAAATAAATTTGGTACACAGACTAAAAAGAAAATTTCCAGACTTGACTTCCAATTATAGAAAGATGGTGCAGACAAGGTGAGGTATGAAGTTTATTCTCTGTGAGTTTTTGTTGGCTTTCTATTAGACCCTTGACCGGAGTTAGCATAGAAATACAGATTATAGGCTGTTGGAGAAAATCAGACACATTCAACTCTATTTTTCTTCCTCTATGTTCTATTTCTTTTTTAATATATATTTTATTGTAAAGATATGAGAAAGGTAATGAGTCCATTTCCTATCAAGCATTGTTATCCCTCCTTTGTTTTTCCCTTGCTATCCCTAGGGAAGGAAAGTCCATTCTTTACACTTTTTAAGAGCTATGTAGTTCTCCATCTTAATATTTTTAAATGGTATTGTGCTTGAGATTTTTTTGCTTAAAATTTCCCATTAATTTGGTTATAGGCAGCAGAAAATTCTTATATGTTACATATAGAACTAATGTGTTGGACATTTTCTCATCTGTAACTATTTGTATTTTAGCAACACAATCACTAGTCCAACTCTGACATCTTAACTTTGAACAATTTATTAACAACATGTCATTGTGAGTGGTTAGAGTTCATAGCTGTTGAAAAGAGAAAAACAACTATATATAGAAGAGAAAAGTAGGATTTAGTTTAGAACATATATACCTAGGAATCTACTTTGGATAGATACTGTGCCTGTCATGCACCACTTTTGATTCAATGCTACACATAGATTGAAAGTTTCTGGAGAGTATAGGGGTTCATGAAATAGTTAAGGAAAGGAAAAATGGTTGAAAAATAAACATTTTAAAAGAAAAACTAATTGGAAAACTATGCAAAATTAAGTATCATCTCTCTCCCATTACTACCAATATACCCCATAACAATTTAAAAATATTCTGTGAACAAACTGAATGAGGTTAATATAAGTGTCCTTCAGAAGATGAATGGATAAAGAAAACTAGAGAAAATTCAGACTGATATTAATAAAGGAGACATACACTATGAAATATTATTCAGCTTTAAACACTGAATAAAGCCTGTCATTTTAGTTAGCATAAGACAATATAGAGGATATAATACAAGATGAACTGAAAGAGACACAAAAAATGAAATATTTCATGATGTGATTTATCTGTTGAACATGAAGGAAGCAGCCACATTCACAGACACAACATGTACTGTTTGTACTCTGCACCAGGTTTTCTAGTTGTTGGTCTGTGTTATCCATATCTGAAATATTCACAAACTAGTTGTTAAATTCTTTTACAACATTGATTTGCCAGATTTATGCTTCTCCTTTCTCTAAACAAGTTAAAAACAGGTCCCATTTATTTGGCTAAATGTGAATTAAGCACTTTCCCTTTAAAAAACAAAACAAAATCCAATTTTAATTTAGGTAAGGCAATTTTTATTGTAAGCATTGTTTTGTTTTGTTAATATCTTATTGGTAAAACAGGAAGAGTGAAATTCTGGTATACATAAAAAACATTTCAAAGAATTCTTTTGCTCTGTAAATGGGTTTAAAACTGAAAGCAGGGATCATGCTATTAGCATTGACTTGCAACAGAAGAAAAGCTTAGGGAAGTCAGAAAGCCTATCAGCTCTGTAGACCAGTCACGCAGAGTAATGCTGTTCATATCATGCAGTATATTTCCAAATGGAGAACTGACAATCTTTGAGAGTTCTAAACAGCAGGGCATATAATAATTGGGTACTTCATTGCATGCTAATGAGTAAGCCAGTGTGTCAGTAAAGTATTTAAGATAGGCAGAAATGCAATGGATCACTTCAGTTTATTTTTAATGGGCTATTTCTTTTCCATAGAAACTTAAATTTAACATGATGCTCTGTTACTGCAAATGGCTTGCTTAGCCAATCCATAATAGTGAGTCACATAAATCTTTGACATTTTTGTTTACATGCCTTTATTTTGTTTGTTCAAAAGTTCAGTCACAAATATGTGGTTTCCAAAAAGAGAGACAAAGATAAAAAGGGGAAATTTTTAATGTAGTTTAGTTTTCTGAGGTTAGGGAGAGATGTTTTGTTTATATTTTTACTGTTAGCGTTGAGTTCCCACAAAATGGCATGCCATAAAAACACCTGGTAAGTGATTTTAGAGTAAAATGTCATTAGGAGCAAGAAAGGATGCCTTTAATTAAGAGCTATCTCTCTTAAAGATGATCACGTTTTACTTTCAGTTCTCACATGTGAAATGTGAACAAAGATATATTTTCTCCCAAAAGCAATTACTAGTGCTTATAATTCTAACTCAAATTTAGTTAAAAGAGAAAAAGAAGAAAGGTGGTATTTCCTTTTTCTATTTTTTTTAATTGAAATACAATCAGGGCTCTCTGAAGGCAAAAAGATGGAGATTGCCTGTTCCATCCTAGGGCCAATACCATCTTTGTATTCCATGGTGATCCCTACCATGTACGGACTAATGGTTAAAAATAGACACATTCCAAGTATTTAATAGCCTTGTTATTTGAAATTAATGGATTGTATGTATCATATGTATCTACAATAACAGATATGTGTGCTATATGTGATTTATGCACATATGCATAGAACAGAGATAAGAAATACAGATGGCCAAAAGACATTAAACACAGCATTCTCAAAGCCATAAAACCATGGTTTAAACATAAAGCATACAAGTTGGAAACTTTTTGTGTAAACAGCTTTTAAAAATTTATTTTGAACATATGCAGTCAGTTTGGATTTGGCTGAATATTTACGGAGAGTTTTAGGCAGGAGTAGAAAGCGTTGGGTTAGTTGCCAACGTTGCTACCCAGGTCTCCATAATCAAATATGCCTTTGTTCTTTCATGTTATCTCTTTCAGATTACTTGTAATGCAATGTGTGCTTGTTTAGGCTTTTACTGGAAAATTACCCACTGGGCCTGTGCAGAAAGATTCCTATCCAGGTGCTTCACATTCCAAACATCTACAAGAACACCTTCATTGTTATGTATTCAAGCACACAGACACCTTGTTATCAAGTAACGTCTACATCACCGGTCACAAAACATGTCGAGTTTCAGAACAGTTCAGCAATTTATGCCATTAACTCAGAGGAAAAATAACTACGAAGAGCAAAGGGCTTTGCATTCTTCAATCTGTAGTCACGGTTCTAAAGAAAGTGCATGGCCTTTAGAACTGTGAAATAACTTTGTCCTTCCAAAACAGCTACATTATGCCCATGTATTGCAAAATAATATGCTCTGTGCATTGGAGGACAAACAAATCTCCCAAACAATCTCACAAACTCTCTGGAAAGGTGATGTGCAGTTCAATATATCTTTGAAAACTATAAGACATTACAGTTAGTAAAATCTGAAGCAAACTATGTGGTAACTATAGATGATTATAAATCCTTTTCTAACTTGCAGGGCTTCTTCTCTATCTAGGATGCACAACAGAGCCATGGAGTCCAAGTGTATATAAGCATAAGAAAAAATACTCATATGATAACAGAAAAATTGACTGGTAAGTTCACATTGTCCTTCAGTAGCTTGTCCAAGTTGAATGAAGACATTTGTTTCCTATTTGTCCTTTCCTTTTCTACTAAATATAGAGAATATATATGTTTCTAAGACAAAATGAATCATGGTATTTAGGAAAGTTTTTATGTGATATTCTCAGGAATCTTTCATAACACAATGGCTTCAAATTGAGCAATAAAAGATGTGAAAACTGAAGTGCATTTGCCATGGTATTCAGACTTTCTTTTGTCTTATTTTTGGAATATTTGATAACCTTCATTGTTTATTCCAAGGCAGCCACATTATAAGCAATATTAAACAGACAACAATAATCTTGTCTTTCCATGCATTAATGTTATAAGTTCAGAGAGGGCTTGCCATTCTTCCTCTGTGCCCCTGGGAGAGAAGATGGAAGATAGAAGCCAAGAAACTGAACAGACACTAAAACCAGTGACAGAACCAGATTCTCATTATTCTGTGTGCCACAACAGAGCACACGCATTGTTCAAAACACAATAGGAATGATCAAGATTAAATCTTGACCTGTCAATTGACAATCATAATTTCCAGAAAAAGTTGAATTATCTCTGATTTTTAAATAATTATTTATTTTTGTGCCTGTCCTGGTGCTGTCCCTGAGCTGCTTTTTCTCGTGGCTAGTGTTCTACCACTTGGGGCCACAGCTAGACTAATTGTGCAGTTAATTGGAGAGTCTTGTGGACTTTCCTGACTAGCCTGGCCTTGAACTACAATCCTCAGGTCTCAGCCTCCTAAGTAGCTAAGATTGTAGGTATCAGCTATGGGTGCCAGGCAAAATATGTAGCCCTACTGGACTCGATCATGTGATTCTTAGTGCTCATCTTCCTGGTTGATTGCTGGTGTTTGCCCTCACTACCAGCTTCTCATGTGTTTTGGAACTAAGCCAAATTTGATGAATTACACACCTGTTATGAATGAGCAGTGCTTTCAAACATCTGAAATGAAGAAATAGAACATGGAATCTCTGATAAATACTGTGTAAATGGCTATTTCAATTTTAAACACAAAGAAAGAAGTTCCAGAGAAGTTCTAAAATGTGCTCAGGGCTACAATTTTGGTAAATAATTGGTTGATTATAACTAGGCAACATTAGATTAATTTGTGACATTGATATTTATACTATAATTTGGAACTTTTTTGTCATATTCTCAATGATTATATGATATCTGCTCCCTCTAATGAGTTTGACAAATGATGTAGTGCTTTGGGCACTATCTGGCCTATGATTTTCAACGTTGGTTGTATCCTATTTTGCTATCAGAATTTATATTACTCTTTTTTTTTAATATTTTTTGGGTCCGGTCGTGGGGCCTGAACTCTGGGCCTGGGTGCTGTCCCTCAGCTCTTCAGCTCAAGGCTAGCACTCTACCACTTGAGCCACAGCTCCACTTCCGGCTTTTTTTTTCTTTTTGCTTATATGGTGCTGAGGAATCGAACCCAGGGCCTCAGGCTTTCAAGGCAAGCACTCTACTGCTGAGCCACCTTCCCAGCCCAAGAATTTATATTACTCTTGACAGATATACTAAACAGAAAAGATAGGTATTTGCTAGAATGTTGACCAAGCATGAATTCATAGTGTCTATACAGTGAAATAGTCATACAAAATATGCTTTAAAAGGCATGAAATGAATTTCCTTTGGTAGCTTACATCCAATCTTTGTATAAAATTGTCTAGAACTGGTCTGACCAGAGTTAGAACAGATAATTCATGAGGAGGAACTTTTGCTAAGTTAACTGATATATTTAATTTCACATTTCAAATTTATACATCTAGAATTTGATTTAAGATTGCAAAAGAAAAATAGTATTACTCAGTTGGGACAGTAGTTTTTTTGCCTATTTGGTTAAAGTTACCTCTGAATTTGTATATTTTTTGCTCTCACTTTTAATTTTTAACAGTGAGTCAATAAGTATAAACATATCATATATAATTGTACTCCTTGAGCAAATATTATGAACCACTTCTATTATAGTAATGAGGGTCATTTTGAATACATAGTTAATATACTCCTTAAACTATTACTGTTCTGAAAAATCAACATTTGCATGGCAAGTATAAATAAAATTAATAGACTTTACAACTAATTATACTGGTTTTATTATTCCTCCAACTATTATTCTCTAAGCCATTATTGTATAAATATTATTTTAGTTTCAGAACAAAAATGAAAGTAAAATAACCTTTGTATTGATGATTATAATGCTTCAAGTATAAATTATTGACACTAGGGTGGTATTGTAGCCAGTATATTCTCTAGACAATTTTTTTTGTGTTTAAGAAGTTAGAGAGCATTTTTTCTAATTTTCTATCTCTATATCTATTGCCTAATTTTGAACTATGACATGTAAATATCCCTTGTTAAAAACCGAATGGATTATTATGTTTTATTTTTAAATGCAGATTGATACTTTAAACAAACATTCCACCAGTAAGGGAATATATAGTAATAATTTGAAATTTTTTGGCATTTTAGTATTTTCCCTTTGATCAGTATAGAGCACATCAATAGGCCCAATTAATTGTTAAATTCATGTAAAATGGCATCCATATATGATTTGTCTATGTCCAAGAAAAAAAATCCACAAGTATATTAGATTTTCAAGGTTAATCCATTTTGCACACAAAATTGTGTAATATGTTCATTTAAAATTACTTTATTCTAGCAGTTATTATATTATTCATATTTAATAAAATTTGATTACAGGGTGATAGCTAAATTATCTAAAGATCATTATTAAAATTGTATTATTGTGAACAAAATCCAATTTTGTTAAAATTTTAATTTAAACTAACCTCATTTGTAATTTATATATTTTCTTGATATCTAGAACAAAATATAGCCATTAAACATTAATCTATCATGGTGCCCTCAGACCAGTAAGAACATTCTATTTTAATAACATAGTTATAACAGTTATAATGTCAAAAACTGCTGCTAATAATTTGGTATTATGCTACATGCTGTATAAGTATAGATCAAGGGTAAATTTACTTTTTATGCCCTATAGCAAGAGTGAAAATGGAATTAAGGGAAAAAAAAAACTCTTTACAGGGAAGAAAAATAAGGTTGCAAGTAGCATTAGGTGATGACCCACTTCCTTTTGAACATGTCCAAGAGGAAATGATTTATCATCTTCTAAAAGATTGTTAATGGCAAATTTTAAGGAAAAAGAAACAGTGGGACTTTTTAGAAAATATTCATTTACTAAGAAGTTATGAATGAAAGCTAAGCATGTAAAATCAGAAGATAGTTTCTCAGTTTTCAGCAGATAATATAGCAGCATTAAATGATCTTTGATTCAGTCATTGCTATAAACCTTTGTATTGATGATTTCACATTTGAAAGTATGCTAGCTTTGGCCTTAAATATAACTATATACAAATGTATTCTATGTAAAGATATGTTAATCTATAATTGAACAGTTTTTCTTTAGTCTTATTTCTGAGCAATTGGTGGGTGATCCTTAATCACAATCATAACTTTCTAGCTGTAGTAGGAATAGTTTATTTGCATTCATGGCCAATAGTCCAATATCACTTGTTTTCTGAGATATCATAAAATACAAAGGAATTCCTATTAGATGCCTACTTTTTATTCTTTCCCCTCTTGCAATATAACTTTGAAAAATAAGATCATTTAAAGGATTTCTTTTTTTTTTATTGTGAAAATACCATACAGAGGGGTTACAATTACATGGGCAAGATAATGAGTACATTTTCTTTTTTTTTTTTTGTCGGTCGTGGGGCTTGAACTCTGGGCCTGGGCGCTGTCCCTCAGCTCTTCAGCTCAAGGCGAGAGCTCTACCACTTGAGTTACAGTGCCACTTCCGGTTTTCTGGTGGTTTATTGGAGATAGGAGTCTCCCGGTCTCTCCTGCCCGGGCTGGCTTTGAAGCGCGATCCTCAGATCTCAGCCTCCTGAGTAGCTAGGATTACAGGCGTGAGCCACCAGCGCCCGGCTTAATGAGTACCTTTCTTATCAAACATTGCTGCCTCCTTCTTTGTTTCCCCTTCCCATCACTTCCCATTACTACCCCCCCCCACCCGATTTCCCCACACACACACACCAAAGTTGTAAAGTTTGTTTTTTCGACATAGCTTCTTGTACATCTCATTGTTGCAATAGGTCCATCTGTATCCCTATTTAAACAATTTGTTTTTTCCCTTACCCTCCACAAGTTATACCAACATTAAATACGGTGAAAGCAGGGGTTATACCATGGGGGAAGGACATACAAAGCAACAAAAAAAATCATCTTATAAATATGTTAGAAAAAATTGCATGAAAGAAAAAAACATTTGAATACTTATCTTGGGATTCATTTCACCTAACATCAACTTATCTGACCTTTTCTGCTTGACTCAGACATATACTGGTTATTACAAATAAGGGAAACCATGGGACCTATGTTTCTTTGGGTCTGGCTTACTTCACTTAATATAATTTTTTCCAAAAACAAGACCATACTAAAGCACAACTACGTTTATTGCAGCATTATGTACCATAGCTAAGATATGGAACCAACCGAGATGCCCCTCAGTAGATGAATGGATAAGAAAATGTGGTATATATACACAATGGAATTCTATGCTTCCATCAGAAAGAATGACATTGCCCAATTTGTTAGGAAATGGAAAAAATTATATTTAAAGAATTTCAATGGCACAAAGGTCTAAAAATATTTAGGAGAGAGAGAGAGCCACTGGCATTTATAACAATATATCAATACATCAATCGATTTCTCTCATTGAGATCATTGGCTAGGTTACTATGAACCACATTTTCATATATGTGTCATAAATACAATACATATAATTCTTCATTAAAATAATTGGCACCATCACTGGAGTAAAGAAGTTGTAAAGAAACATTTTTTCTTGGTGAAGTTTCTGTGCATCAAATGGGAAGGCATGATTTTAAGTCTATACAATAATAAAAAAGAGATCATGTGATATTAAATAGGTTAATGATGCTTTACTAAATAATTTTGCTCTCTATTAGCTTTCATTAGACATTAAAACACTATAACTTATTCAACATTGTGTGAGTGTGTGCATGTATCTATGTATGTATGTATGTATAGTGCTGGCTTTGGGGCTGGAACTCAGGTCCTGGTTGCTCTCCCTAAACTGTTTTGTTCAAGGCGACCACTCTACTCCTGGAGTCACAGCTTCATTTTCACCTTTTTGCTATGCAATTATAGATAAGACTCTCAGTGGTTATGCTGACCAGGCTGGCTTTACATCACAATCCACAGATCTCAGCCTTCTTAGTAGTTAGGTTTACAGGCAGACATCATGAGAAACTGAATATATATATATATATATATATATATATATATATAAATTTAAGAATAGAGAAGATAATAGTGGAATGTGCCCCAAAGGTTTAATATAAGGTTTATATAATGGTTAAGTGGAGGTACCAAGTACCACAGAAAAGCACTTGGAACATATTAACTACTTAAAAGTTTTTTATGAGAAATTATTGATTTTCTTCTGAAATATATATTATCTGATTTGTTTTTCTTTTTACATTGAACTGCAAACATACTTCCAATAATAAGCTCTAAAATGATCACAAAATTTAAGCCAATTAAAAATATTTTTTTATAAAACTACAGATATTTTTTATAAAACTACAAGTATCTTTTACTGAGCTTTTTCTAAACTGATGTGACCTTTTATATTGGAAATTGGTTTGGCTATGAGGGAAATGAATATTCATTTCAAGCTATGCTTTGATTTGTTTTTTATCACAATTTTTGAATAGCTACCATTAAGATCATTCTTATAAATTAATATTAATATAGACTTACATTATATGTAATTGTGAGATAAATAATATTTTAATTTACATGATGAAGCACTCTTCATTTCCTTCTAATTTTTAGTTGCATATTTTGTATCCAATTTGACATGAAAAATAAGAGTAGTCTATATATGGGCTGTGTATTTTCCCACTGGCAGTCATCTTAGATCTAAATAAAAATTAGATAATTCTAACCATTATTTAAAAAAAAAAGAAAAATCTGTCTTGGATCTAATTCCTAATATTAACATCAAAAGCACACCCCCACATCCATCTTAAACATTTCCCATGCTATAGTCACTTTGTAATCAACAAATAACAAATAGTCAAAATGTAGCCTGAAAGTTGAATATTTTTTTAATTCTTAAGGAAAGGTAAGGGGAAGTCTGAAAACATGTTATAGTTTTGTTTTTTTTAAAGAGAATGGTTACCAGTTTCAAGGTTTCCATGTCCAACTATATTTCTATACCTCTAATGTGCAAAATTATACTTAAGTATTCACACACAGAAAAGAAAAATAAATCACTCTGTGTAAGGGAGTCATACTTAGAAGATTTCAAACAATGAAGACATTTTACTTTAGTGATTCTGTAATTAATTCCACTGCACTTACTGTACATTTTTAACATTTTTATCTAAATTAATTTTTTACAGAGTTCTAGGAAGGAAAAAGAGTAGATGCAAATGGGTTGGAAAAGAGACTATTTCTTTTAAAAAATATTTCTGTTTCATGCACAAAGATAGCATTAGTGTTAATGGGAGTTAAACATATAAATCTATGTGCATCAATAAAAGAGCAGAGACCGAAATGTATAAAATGAATTAATTCAATCATTAAGAGTAATGCCTTGGCCCATGCCCTCCTCTAAGTTCTATCAAGTACATGGTCTGACTTTTGGAAATAGCACATAAAAAGGTTTTACACCCTAATTGAACAGCCATCTATCGTCCTTAGTTTTTACTTAGATCTCTCCTAATACCTGTGAGGAAGACTTTTTTCTTAAAATAAGAGACTAGCTGGCAAAAGCAGTAATTTCTCTTCAGGGAATATTTAACAAGTAGAAGCTATTAGCCAGTTAAAGGACACAAAATAGATTAATCTTTCAAAGACACATCATTTTAAAGTTATAAACTGTCTGTTTTCAGTGGAAACTATCACTGACTTATAAAGATGACCTCACATTCAACATTGTTTTTGATGATACAACAAAGAATATTTTACTTTGGTAATTTATGTTTATTTGAAATCAAAAAACAAAAAACTAAAGATGATTGAACAGAGTAATTGTTTATTTATTTTAATTTGTAATTTTGTGTGAAAATTTTGCTTGAAAATCTAACTTCATTCCTATCATAGAATATTATTGTATTTATACTTATACATATATTTGTATAACACAGTTACTAAGTAGAATAAAATATGATCCATTGTGCTATAAGTATAGTGATTAAAAAGATAACCAGGAAATAATGTAATTAATATCATTGTAAACAAAAAGAATCATATATTTTGAACTTTGACAAAGACAAAATGTATAAGATTCTTCTTAGTGTCTCCTGCTTTATTTTCATTTAAATGCATGACAGCCTAGGTTCAATTCACATTTAGATATCATGCTCTTGTAATTTTTCTATGTAATACTTTTCTCTCCCTTTCAACAGTTAAAATATTTGTAAGAATTATTTTAAAAACAATGTATGCTGGATTTTTACATTATCCACAATATAAATAGCTCAGAAATATACTTACATTTATCTGCACAAAATAATATCATTGATTCTCAAAAATCACAGTTTTAAGAGAAACTAGTATGGAATGCAGAGATTCGGTTATTGATAAGATAAAATTATGGATTACTACTGGTAACTTACTATTTAGGTTTATCCCATTAGAATAGGAAAAATTTACACATTTTACAATTACTAAGATAAAAAATAGCAAGGCTGACCATCATATTTTATTAATCATCTTGAGACAAATTGCTTTGCTGAATTTTTCTCTATCCTGTTCTCTCCTTCTTTTCCATCCCTCCTTCTGCATTACCTCCAACCTTTTTTCTCACATCTTACTAAACACACTTTATGGTACCTAAAAAAGTAGTAATATTATATGAAAAAAAACTTTAAAAAATATTTAATATTGGGGCTGGGAAGGTGGCTCAGTGGTAGAGCGCTTGTCTTGCATGCATGAGGCCCTGGGTTCGATTCCTCAGCACCACATAAGCAGAAAAAGAAAAAAAAAAGCTGGAAATGGCGCTGTGACTCAAGTGATTGAGCGCTAGCCTTGAGCTGAAGAGCTGAGGGACAGCGCCCAGGCCCAGAGTTCAGGCCCCACAACCAGACCCCCCCCCAAAAAAAATATATATATATAATATTAATTTATTAATTGTTAAGCATTGACTATAGGAATTTTCATGCTTAAAATATTTTTTAAAAACAAATCAAATCAAAACAAAATACCAGTATGCAGTCCACACTAAAATAATCTAAATTTTACACTTCATGCTCTTTAAAGTCTCCAATTGTTTTGATTTTTTTTTTGTTTTTGTTCGTGTGTGTGTGTGTGTGTGTGTGTGTGTGTGTCGGTCAGTCCTGGAACCTGAACTCAGGGCCTGGGCACTGTGCCTGCACTTCTTTTACTCAAGGCTAGCACTCTACCACTTGAGCCACTGTGCCACCTCTGGCCTTTTCTGTTTATGTGGTACTGAGGAATCAAACCCCGGGCTTCATGCATGCTCAGCAAGCACTCTTAACACTAAACCACACTCTCAGCCCCTCAGATTTTTTTAATTTTTAAAGGCTCAGATTCACAAGTGGAAGAGTGAGGACTCTAGATCAATATACCCTGATTCATAACCCATGTTATAATGATGTGATCTTATACATTTTTAGCTATCATTAGAAAATAAAACTTTTTAAGCTCATAATAGGAAGCTATATAAAATTATTAAATTATAAATAACATTGACATATTTGATGCATGTTTTTTTAGTCTAGGGATCAGGAGACTTCTAAGACATTCTGATTTATGAGTTTTCCCTTTTAAAAACAATTTAAAGCTTTATGGACAAAATAATATTTCCTTCTAAATGTTGATAATCTTAGTATTGCACATTTAGTATCAAGTACTGAAAGGACTACATTTTGCTTCTTATTTATCTGTACTTGATTCTTTTGTTGTTGTTGCTTAGGGTGTCTATGGTTTTAAGATATAGTTTGTTAGTTGTGTAGAAATAAAACTTTAGAAACTTAAAAAGTGGCCTAAAAATCTCTTTTTTTCTTAGAGTGAAGTGTTTAAAAGTTAATTTCAAAAATAAAACAAACTTTCCCACTTACTATTATAAGTGATTAGTTTTGTATTACTTAGAAATATAGAAGCTAATATTTCCTGGAACATATTTGATATAAGCCAGGCACTGGTGGCTCATGCCTGTACTTCTAACTACTCAGGAGCCTGAGATGTGATGATCATAGTTCAAGCCAGCTCAGGCAGGAAAGCCCGTGAGACTGTCATCTCCAATTACCCACCAGAAACCTGGAGGGATGCTGTGGCTCAAGTGGTATAGTGCTGGCCTTGAGCCTAAAGAGCTGAGGCCCAAGCCCAGACTTCAAGTCCCATGACCAACCAAAAAACAAAAAAAGCAAATCAAAACAAAAACTCGATATAAAATAGAGCCAGGCCACATATTTTGGGAGTTGTGTTTAAGAGGAACTTCCCACTGATTTTTCGCTCATTTGATCACATTTCACATTCCACCATTCAGGCCTAAGTTAAAAACTAGTGATTTTAGGCCACTCAGTCACCACATTTTAAGGTGAAGGACATTGCTTAGCTAGGAAAATAGAAATGATGATAGTAGTCAAAAAAAGGTTGAATAACTAAAAAAAAAAAAAAAAAAGTAAAATCTCCTATTTAAAATTGTGTTCACATTAAATCCCTTGATATAATTTTATGGAAAAATATTATTAATGAAAAACATAAATAAAATTATTTTCAGAAGTTAAAAAAGAAAAACCTGTTATTTGTAATACTGTCACTAAAAATTTATGAAGGATTAAATCTGGAACACAAAAAGCCCAAGTTTTAGCATCTATCCTCAAGTTAATGGTAATCTCACCAGCTTCTTAATTCACAATCACATTAAAAATAAACAAATAAGGGCTGGGAAGGTAACTCAGTGGTAGAGTGCTTGCCTTGCATGCATGAGGCCCTGGGTTCAATTCCTCAGCACCACATAAGCAAAAAGAAAAAAACCAGAAGTGGCGCTGTGGCTCAAGTGGTATAGCGCTAGCCTTGAGCTAAAGAGCTGAGGGACAGCGCCCAGGCCCAGAGTTCAGGCCCCACGACCGGACCCCCCCAAAATAAATAAATAAATAAATAAGATAGTGACACTATTTGTGTCAGGTTTGATAATTGAAATAAATGATATGTAGGTCACTCACTCATAGAGCATTTACAAAGCAAGAATTTGTCTAAACTATTATTGGTGTCTGTTCTACTTGTAATTTGAAAATTCAGAGCAACTTGAAAATAGTAAAGTTAATTAAAATGAAAGTAAATATTTTGTTGCTGATTAACTTTATTTCTTTCCTAAGAACTGAAGGATAGTTTTCTAAGTTTACTTTGAAAGAATTAAACAGTTAATAGAAAGAACACATGTCACATGCCTAAATGATGCTTGAAAAGTGTCTAGTCTCCTGGTTTCTTATATAATAAATATGTGAGTTGATTATGCTCATGTAGTATGTTATATTTTAATAATGACTCTAGTATGTTCCGCAAAAGTATTTGTGAACTTTTGACAACAGTATTAATATTTCTGCATAGAAAACAGTTAAATAGACAAATAAAAAGCATGTAATGTCCTAAGATTGTGAACAAGTCATAAATCAATAATACAGCTCTGTAAGTAGACCTGAGGGAGTAAAGATTAAAACTAAAATGCAGATCTTTAAATCTACAGTATCAAATCCTCTTTTTTTTTCCTCTTCCATTATTCTGCCCCACGGGGAATATCCAAGTTTTGCCCACAGTAATTTAGAAGCACTGCTTCTGAAATAAAAGGGAAGGCATCAACGGCCATAATTGAACCATTCACTCAGCTTTCCTTTGAGAGCCTATTTGATTGGCATCATATAAAAATAGAATACACATTTAGAAATAGATGTAAAATGGCTCTTGGAATGAGTACTAAATGGTTCATGAGATTGATGAGACAAAGGTTCTATTACTCCAAATCACTGGTATGAGTCCAATAAACTAATTCATTAACATAGAACAAGTTTTAAAAAATGATGTGGTATCCTAAGTAAGTGTATCCACATGAAGACCAAAACTCCTACAAAAAAATCACTTATTAAAGTACAAACTCTGTAACTTATAGACAGTTTAAAATAATTTTCAAAAATAAATTTTACTTGAAAATGATTTCCTTCTGAGCACGTGCCCCAATGCTTGTTAAACTTATATTCATTGCATTGTTTGCTTTGTGGACAATTATAGATATGACCAAGACCAATCAGTGCCTGAAGAAATCCTAGTGAACCTCATTTCTTACTATATTTCCTAAATAAGTATGCCTTTTGAAATGTATTTCTTTAATATTCTAGGTATTAACTTTGTCTTCCCAAGTGTAAACTTGTCATTCCAGATCTAACATAGCACTGAACATGGCTAAATTTTGCTATCAGTGTGCACTGATTCTCTTTACCTTATCTGGTGGTATGTGGAGACAACAGACTTTTTCTCACTCACTCCCAGCTAATTCAAATGAACAGTATGCATTTTTGAACTTTTGCTGGGGGATGATGGAGTGATATAACTTGGGACAGATAAACTGGGAGAATAAACGATGATCGTTATTTTTCTTTTGCTGATCTAAACCAAATACTTCCATTCCTATCCTTGAGGATAAAATGATTGAAGATATACTTCCAATGTGAATGTCACATTGCTCTACTCGCAAATTGGCTACACATATCTGTTACATACTGCTAACTTTATTAAAAATTAGAGTAATTACATTTCTGGGGAAAGCAATTTTGTTTACAGATATTCTGCTATAATGTCTACTTCGTTAAACTGAGAAAATACATTACAACTGAAGACTTCCTCAATATCAAAACATATAAAGGGCTGTTCAGAGACTGTTTAAAATATTGATTTGAACTGGGTACAGTGGGTCTGTAATCTTAGTGAATTAGCAAGTGAAGATAAGAAGATAATGATTCAAGGCCAAATCAGGAATAAGAATCTATGACACTAAATTGCATTCAATGGCTGTGTACCACAGAGATTGTTTGACATATTCACAAATAGAAAAGTACAAATAATATGAATTCAGTATAGATTGGTCCTGGTGTAGCAAGAGATAATAAATTGAAAAATGAACTGTGTTGTTTTTCTAGGGGTAAAGTGCCTTCCTAATAACCATGAGGCATAAATCAATCCCCATTAAATTACTGATAATAATTAATAATTGATAACAGTAATGATAATGTTGATGATATATTACTTAGGAAAACAATAAAATGAACTATTTCTTTGAAGTTCTATGACATTGTTTCTCTTTGGCTGATCTAAATCATCTACTTCCATTTCTATTCTAGAGGAAGTGGAGTGATAAAATGATTGGAGAAATACTTCCAATGTGAATGTCACATTGTTCTCCTCCCGAATCGGGTTCACATATATTTTATTTACTTCTAACTTTATTAAAATTAAAGTAATTACAGTTCTGGAGAAAGCAACCAAGTAAATAAATTCTTTATATATAAAATGGGGCTTTGACTAATTCTTCCCACAATGAGGAAACCGGTTTCCCTAGACGTAAAGTAATTAACTGGTACAAACACCTGCAGGAGATAGTACATGCAAAAGAAGATCCATTGACAAGCTTGCAAAAGAAGAACAAAAGAAAATAGACTCTTGTGGTTGGGCATTAATGATGTTTCTATAGAAATAACAATAGTGACCTAAAATAAATTAAAATGGCTCACTATGATTCTAAATGTCACACCATTTCTCTGTAAAATATCATAAAGAGGCACCCTCTCTTTACATGTTTTTCATTACAATGGAAAGCCATGAATGTTGTCTATGATCTTCTAAGAATAAGAGAAAAAATATTCTTATTAAAATTCTTAGAAGACTATGCTAAGAAACTAATATTTCACATTAGATTTGAAAGCCAGTATTGCTTATCATTCTTCTTTTGAAAAGTAAGTCTTTAGATTTCGATCTCTCCAGAACATCTAATACAAACACACTTGTTCACACACACACACACACACACACACACACACACACACACACACACACACACATCACATTAAATGTACATTGTTTCTTTTTTAAAAAAAAAGTAACTCCAATAATACAAGTTTCGCTTTCCTAAAAGCAAAATGCTTTTAGGAAATGTAAAAATGTACCGTTAAAATCCAGACATAACAAAACATAAGCAAATAAGTCCATTCACGGGAAAAATTAAATATATATGCAAGCCAATGTTTTAAAAATAAAGAGAACTTTAAACTCAAATTTTTCATAAGCTTAGGTTCTAAGCCAGCACAAATAGTACTAATGGAGCACTATGAGAAATGAACAAACAAAAAATCTTCCTATAACATAAGGTACCAAGAAAATTAGAGATAATAAGACACAAAAGGTGACAAATTAGAGATCTCGTTAAAATGATGATTACTCCTGGTGTCATAACACATGCTTATAATTGCCACATTTGAGAATCAAAGATACGAGGGTTGTGAGTTCAAAATTAATCTAGTGAGACGATTTCACAGCAAGGCCATGCATTAAAAAGAATGGAAGCTAGGTGCTGGTGGCTCATGCATGTACTCCTAGCTACTCAAGAAGCTGAGATCTGAGGATGGTTCAAAGCCAGAACCATCAGAAAAGTCCCTGTGAGACCATTATCTGCAATAAACTATTCATAAAAAGCCGGAAGTGGCTTTGTGACTCAAGTGATAGAGGGCTAGCTTTGTGCACAAAGAGGATCAGGGACAGTGCCCAAGCCCAGAGTTCAAGCCCCAGGATTGGGAGTGGGGGACGGGGAGGAGTGGGAAGGGGAAATAATAAATAGCTTATTATACAAAGTACACCTCAGGGGACAATCGAGTTCAACAAGTTTACAGAATAATTTCACAGATGATGTACCATAAAATCAGAATATTAGAATTGATTAATTTAAAAGTTAATATGAAATATAAAGTAATACATAAATATCTACATTTTGCTAAACCAAGTTAAGATGTAAAGGGAAAGCTGGGCTGTAACATTTCACTTCAGTGAAGGTGGTTTTTTGTTTGTTTTTGTTTTTTATTTTTCAGAAGGGATTCCCAGAGGTGTTCACCAACCACTGCAGCAGAATAATGTACTAATCCTAAATGATTAATTGTAGTCTTCTTCCATTGAAGGAGATACAATGGGAATTACTATTCTGATAGACAAAACTAATCAACAGTTCAAATTAGAGGAAATTACCAAATATAGGACCCACACAATATTCTAACATAAATAAAACATCAAAGAAGTATTCTGAAGAATTAAAAATAAAGTAAAAAATGGTGAATTAAAAATGTCATTGCTAGCTGAGCTCTAGTGGCTCTCACCTGTAAATCCTATGTATTCTTAAGGTTGAAATCTGAGGATTGACATTCAAAGCCAGCCCAGACAGGAAAGTTCTTGAGACTCTAATCTCCAATTAATCACAGAAGAAGCCAAAAGTGGCACTGTGGTGCAAATGGTAGACAGCTAGCCTTGAGAAAAATAGTGCAGGGACAGAATGCAGGCCCAGAGTTCAAGGCCAAGACAGACAGACAAACAAACAAAAAGAGTAATTGCTTAACAATTACTGTTTCTCTTTTTAAATATTATTAAGTAGCTGTTCATTTTTTGCTTACTCAACTCCACTAATGCAGCAGATGGGTGGAAATTATTTATTTTTTAAAGATGTTGTTATGAAGGCAAACCATAATTTCAGTAAGTAAAATAAATACACTTACTGTGCTGAAACACACTGTAATTTTTCCAAATCTTTAAAATCTGCCACTTTCAAACTATAGCAGTATAAATTTCTCTGGCCTCTTCCTGTATTCTCCAATGTTCATAGGCTTAACCGCTCAAATGAAATCTTCTTTAATGACATTATAAGCAGCCATATATTTTTAACAATATACTTTTGTTGGAAGTTTTATCATCTGCATCTCAAAACAGTGAATTATGTTCTTTCTGTTTCTGTGAATTCAATAAGTATGATAAACACCATTGTTCAGAATTTGCTACCCAGGCCACTTGTCTGAAGTAGCTTTTTTACGATGTGAGGGTTCCAAAGTTTTCCTTCTTAATTTAGAGCACTTTCTCCCTTCATTTCCTCTATTGCTTGAACTTTTACCCACACACATACACACACAAATGAAACCTTAAAGTGAGGAAAACATAACTGATCCTTTTTTACTACTTATTTACCTATTACTTGGAACATTATATGATCTTGAACTTTACTGTTTGAAGAAATGAATGTGACCAGTGTGGGTAAGTCACAGCATTTTTATGTATACCAAACCTAAACGTTACATGTCCAATTCCCTACTATGCACAATCGAAGTTGACTGCTAGAACAGTAATTCCTTTCTGAGAATGGAAAGAATGAATTACATACACCTATGTACACCTTTTGTGGCCTAGGTCACCTGCTCATGAATGGAAGAAAGATGAGTTATAAAATAACTTTAAGAACTATATTCAACATTTGGAAAATCTGCATTTTGAAGAGACTGGAAAATAATTATTCAATTTATTTGAGACCATTCTTTGAGCAAGCACAGAAAACAAATGTGAATTATGAAATTGAAACATATAAAAGTAAAATCACTAATCAGGGAAACTAAGAACATTAAGGTACATTCAAAATATGCTAGTTAATATATTTAATTTATAACATGGAAATCTAGAGATCAGAAAGAAAAATAATTCAGAAAGAAGAAACAAGCAATAGCATAGCAGTTTCCAAAGCTACAGTGATTTTCAATTGAAAATTAAATAGCAGCTCAATAAGTTATAAGATGAAGTAGGATAACTCAGAGATATAAATGGATTTTTTAAGGAAACAATATGAAATCATAATGCTTCCATTCAGTAGATCTGCATAAAATAAATCTTACTTATCCAAATAAACTAACAGACATCAAGCAATACATATTAGATGAAATTATTTCTAATTGATGCCATACGTCTCTAAGTTATTTTTATGGTAAATAAGTATACTAATACAAAAAATGAATGGAAAAATAGTATTGTCTCTAAATAAGAAATTTGGGGACCTCTGTTATTCAATGCAATTTTACAACTTTATTTGTGGACCTGAAGATGATATCCCAAAACTTCCTTTACGAAGTTCTACAGAAGTGTAAGAAGAGGTGTACTATCAGTGGAATGAAGATGTCCAAATTTTAACAAACAGCATGTCTGTAGTACCTCTCTCCTGGATAGCAGACCTGGGCCAGTCTGATATAGATTTTTGTCAAGAGACAAAGCTTCTAAAGAAGATTTTTTTTAAATTTGTGTTTGTGTTGTTGTTTTTGTTTTGGTTCTTTTGTTGTTGTTGTTGTTAGGAATTATTCCAATTCATGCCCAAAGGTTTTGGAAAGCATTCATTCCCATAGGTGTTCTTATGTATTAGTGAATATAATTCTTGTAGCACACAAGACCTGGATAAGGGCAGATCTTGGAAACATTCAGATGCATGCTTGAATTCAGCTGCTCCTTGCTTTTGATAATGCCAGGGAAATTGGTAAATAAAAGAAAATATCTAGGACCCAGAGTTCATTTACAAAATACCCCAATATGTACACAGAGCCATATCAGACACTTGATAGTAAGCTTCTTCCCTGAACCTTACAAATGCTGCTCTACCTTTCTCCCAGAAGTACTTGGAAATTTCCACAATTCAGAGCTAAAGGGCTATGCAGGGATACAGCAGACACTTTTTGATTGACTGATGTCCTGTCACCCAAAATTTTAAAGACTTTTTATTATTATGTCTTCGTTGATATCACAGGATTCTAAGACAGGTAGACTTTTCTAAATTTCTCTTTTTTTTAATAAGTTTTTTATTGTGAAAATACTGTACAGATGGGTTACAATTACATGAGCAAATCTTATCAAGCATTGTTGTCTCCTCCTTTGTTTTTCCCCTACCATCCCTACCCTCCCACCTCCACAACTACACTCCCCCACACCTAAATTGTAAACTTCGTTTTTCAACATAGTGTCTTGTACATCTCATTGTTACAATGGGTCCACCTGAATCCCTATTTAAACAATTTGCTTTTTCCCTTCCCCTCCCCAAATTATATCAACATCAAATACTGACAGCAGAATTATGGAAGATTTCTGTGGCTTTAAGATTTCCTTTTTGAGGAGGAGGTAACAAGGATATGTACTCATTACTTTACTCATGTAATTGTAACCCCTGGGTACACTAATTTACAACTAAAAAAAACATTTAAGAAAAGATTTCCTTGTTGAACAGGATGACCCACTGCAACAATGATACCCAAAAGACAGTATATTGGAAATGAACTTTACAACTTCTGGCAGGTAGAAGTGAGGGAGGAGGGGGAGGGAAGAGGTAGTGGGAGAACAACAAGGGAGGGGGTAACAATGCTCCCACCAGAAATGTACTCATTGCTTTACTCATGTAACTGGAACCCCTCTGTACAGCATCTTTACAATAAAATAAAAATTTTAAAAAATTAAAAAAGAAGTCTGAAAAGATGCATACTTGAAAGGTGAAAAGTAGGTACTGTTTATCACCATACCCAGTTAGTAACATGCAAAACACTTGAACCACATTGAGATGAGAAAACATGTATATTACCTGTTAGATGCTAAAATGACAGTTTTAGTTCAATAATTATGTTGTCCAAAACACCATCATAAGAGAGTTGCCTTTATCAAGTATTCAGCAACCCCACAGACCATGGAGTAACTAGTAAAATTGTGATCTAGCTTGAGCATTAGGCAAATTAATATATATCATTGAGATTATGTTAAAATTCTTCCTTCAAATAATTGTTTCTTTGAAGTTCCTGGAGTAGAAAGGTATTCTGAATGATTGTGCTTCCTTTATTTTGAAAACAAAATGAGATCAAGAGGAAGAAAAATTAAGGCAAATGACTATGACCACCAATCTATGAAAATAGATCAGGCTAAAGTATTATATATATATATATATATATATATATATATATATATATATACAATTGCCTTTTTCATTACTGAAAGTAAGTAAAATAATCTTATCTAGAAAAATAATAGAGGATCACAAATAGAGAAAGACAAAATCATATGATCATTATTGGGCAAAAACATAAAAAAAGAGATGAGAAAAAAATATGAGAAAGATGGGTGAGAATTATTTAATTCCCCAATTGTTAAAGTATATTTCTTTTTTTATTTTATTTTATTTTTTTTAATTTTAATTTTAATGTTTTGTGTGTGTACGGAGGAGTTACAATTACATGGGCAAGATAATGAGTACATTTCTTATCAAGCATTGCAGCCTCCTCCTTTGTTTAACCTTCACATCCCTTCCCAGCCTCGCCCCCCCCACACCAAAGTTGTAAAGTTCGTTTTTGACATGACAACTTGTACTTTTCATAGTTGCATCGTGTCCACCTGTATGCTTAAACGACTTGTTTTTCCGCATCTCCTCCACAAATTAAACCGACATCAAATATAGTGAAAGAAGGGGTTATACTGTGGGGGAGGGACATACAAAACAACAAAGAAATAATCTTATAAATGAGTTAGAAACAAATGCATGAAAGAAAAAAAACATTTAAATACTTATCTAAGGGTCCATTTTCCTAACATCACATTATCTGACCTTTCCTGCTTGACTCATGCATATACTAGATATTGCAAATAAGGGAAACCATGGGACCTTTGGTTCTTTGGGCTTGGCTTACTTCACTTAATATAATTTTTTCCAAGTTTTTCCATTTCCTAACAAATGGGGCAATGTCATTCTTTCGATGGAGGCATAGAATTCCATTGTGTATATATACCACATTTTCTTGATCCATTCATCTACTGAGGGGCATCTGGGTTGGTTCCATATCTTAGCTATGGTAAATAATGCTGCAATAAACATAGTTGTGCTGGTAGCTTTAGTATGGTCTTGTTTGTAAACATTTGGGTAACTCTGGAAACATTATAGGATGGAATAGAAGAAACCCTAGGCCTCCTTGGCTCAGGCCGAAATTTTCTTAATAGTGACCCGGAAACACAACAAATCAAAGAAAGGTTGGACAAATGGGATTGCATGAAGTTGCAGAGCTTCTGCATGGCAAAGGACATAGCTAGCAAGATCAATAGAAAGCCCACAGATTGGGAGAAGATCTTCACTAGCCATACAACAGACAAGGGTCTCATATCTAAAATATACTTGGAGCTCAAAAATTAAATCCCCCAACAACAAATCCTCAAAGAAACAACTGCCCAATAAATAAGTAATAATAAATAAAAACTTGAAGAGAAACTTCTCTGAGGAAGAAAGAAGGATGGCCAACAGACACATGAAGAAATGCTCAACCTCCCTAGCCATAAAAGAAATGCAAATCAAAACAACATTGAGATACAACCTCACCCCAGCTAGAATGGCTATAATCAAGAACTCTAACAACAACAGATGCTGGAGGGGATGTGGACAGAAGGGAACCTTACTGCATTGTTGGTGGGAATGTAAACTCGTTCAACCACTTTGGAAAGCAGTATGGAGGTTCCTGAAAAGACTTCATATAGAGCTCCCCTATGACCCAGCAATCCCACTTTTGGGCATTTACCCAAATGTTAAAGTATATTTCATCTAATATTGTACTTTAAGGAATAATTAATGCTGGAAGTGGAGCTGTGGCTCAAGTGAGAGAGTGCTAGCCAAAGCACAAAAATCTCAGAAACAATGCAAGGCCCTGAGTTCAGGAAACAAGATTGGCAAAAATATGTATGTATATATGTATGTATATATATATATATATATATATGTATGTATGTATATATATATATATTTGATTTGAAATGGTAAGGGAAAAAGAAGTTCTTCAGAGAGTATGAACAACAGCAGGAATATTAATCCATGATAATCTAATACTGGAAACTGAAGATATCATTTTTGGTACAAATTTCTTCCTGAAGCACAGATAGTAAAGGCCAAAAAGGTGTCAGAATTCCTTGAGGAACAAAAGAAACTTACTGTACCCAAAACAATTGAACAGATTAATCTTCTACTCAAAATAATAAGTTTTCTTTCAATATCTTGTCATTTCCCTGCACAGCACGAGGCAAAGTAAAGCAGCAATATCTTGAAGAATGAAGTGTGGCAACCTACTGGGGAGGGGACCTGAAAGGTACTAAATATATTTGTGGCACAATTAATTCCAACACCCAGGAGGAAGCTGCTAATGCGTTAGAGAGAGCTGTCAAGTGAAACAGGAAATTGTTTCCATGTGCTTTCTAATGAGTTTTAATACACCCCCAGTATATATTTTAAGACATTCTGCTTGTCAAGGTAGAACTTCTGTTCTCATTTTCAGATAATTGACTAGTTGAAAAAAATCTTTAGTCTGTTTCAAAATATTAATAACAGTCCACTTCAAGTATAATTCCTTCATCCTTAAGGCCCCTTACTTCCTTTTAAAAGGCAAATGAAATGACAGCCCATTGAAATTTTCAGTCATTTTTTTCTTTCATTTTAACTTCTGATTTAGAATTATAACTTCATTTTCTTCTATGATCGAAATGCTTGAGTGTTTCAAAATATGCATGTTTGATAGTCAGTCAGACTTATGTCATTTCATATGTGCATTTGTCTACGACATTTAGTACATGGCATTAGTTCTTTATTCCTAAAATCTGCTCTGTTTGCTGATAGTTAAATGAAAGCCTTGTTCAAAAGAACATGTTGTTTGGATCACTGGAGATTAAATTCAGGAAACTTATATTGCAATTTAGAGGACATTTAATTGAAATCAAAGCATCTAAATAATTTTAATTATTAGTTAGGAAGACTTGACTTAATTGAATTTCCATCAATAGCTTATTGCAGTTGGATAGAAATATTTGTATTTTTCAGGTATTGGAATAATTAGTTTTACTTAAGAAGGTAAACTAAATGTTAAAGGTTAAAAAATCTTATAAAGGAAGATATTAGGGCTGGGAGGGTGTCTCAGTGCTTGCTTTGCATGCATAAAGCCCTGGGTTCGATTCTTCAGCACCACATAAGTAGAAAAATCCAGAAGTGGTGCAGTGGCGCAAGTGGTAGAACTCTATTCTTGAGCTGGAGAGCTAAAGGACAGAGCCCAGGCCCAAAGTTAAGGACCCATGACCCACAAAAAACAAAAAAAGTAACATTAGGATTGCATAAAATAATTGAAAAGAAATATTTAATAGTATAATGTTAAAGTCTGGTGCAGTTTATATTTTTAAATATAGGATAAGTTTAATAATAAAAATATTCCAAAATATTGCTTTACTTATTCAAATTACTTTTTTATTCATTTACCAGAAGATGTAAGATGTTGAACTTCTTCTTCAATTCTTAATTGATAGTTCAAGTTATGTCAAATAGTCTCCAATGCATAATCAAATTATAGCAAATTTGAAATTATTATTGCACTTAAATAATAGCACTGAGTTTCTGATTATTTACTGAGTGAACATTTTATAAAATTTCATTTTCTATTAAAGCTGTATTGTTTTTATATTTAAATTAAAATTCAATGTTAAAAAACTGAAAGGAAAAACTTATAATTGAATATTAAAAAATATTTTCTAATATATTTTATTTTTATATTAATAGTTATGCAAGGAATCACATAATTTATTTTGTGTTTTTAATTAACTAATGGCTGTTATTTCAAAATAAATAAAAATACTTCCATCTTACCAATTTATTTTAAATGGAATATTTACAGTTTATTTAGAAATCAGAGAAAGAGTATGTGCAAGATTATTTTGAAATGATACGCACTTATTTACTGGTACTAATAGTAACAAAGTCTGATGGAAAATATTAGGCAAATTACTTTATCTCGTTTTTTTTCTTTTTATGGCTTAGATTTTTATTTATACTCTGTCTCTGTCTGTCTCTGTCTCTCTTGAGCGCACTTTCTCTCTCTCTCTCTCTCAATTTGAGGTTTGAATTCATGGCCTTGCATATGCTATGCCAATTTTCTACCTACTGCTGAAGCACACCTCCAGCCTTCTTTTGCTTATTACTTTTGAGATACAATCTAGTTGCCTACCTTGACATGCACTTGTGCTGGTATACATCTATTTTCAGCTTTCCTTTTAAAAGTTATAATAAATGGCAAATGTCATTAACACTAGCTCTCTGTACAAAATGATCACATGGACATTCCTTTCATGTTAGACTTGAAATGTGATCCTCCCATCTCATCCCCAAAGTACATAGTGGTAAAGGCGTAATCCATACCACCTACCCACTGCTTTATTTTGGATATATTATGTTCAAACAAAAAAAGTATTTGCAAGTGAATGTTATTAATCAAATTTTGAGAAGACATGATATTAAAGTATAATGCTAAATTTTCAAAATCCCCTTTTCCCTCCCAAGTAGAGTTTCACTGTCTCCATAGACTAGCCTCAAACTCATGTTCTTCCAGGTTCACCTGTGCCTACCCGCTATGTGCTAGGATAAAAGCATTTGTACAGTCAAGAATTTCTTTACATTGAAAATGGTGATGGAAAAATTGGTTAATCACTTGTAGAAAATTAAAGCTAGATCCTTATATATCACCTTGCACCAGAATCAACTCCAAATGGATCAAAGACCTCTGAGTCAAAGCAGACAATCTGAAAACATTGTAGGATGGAATAGGAGAAACCCTAGGTATCCTGGCACAGGCCGAAATTTTCTTAATAGAGACCCAGAAACACAACAAATCAAAAAAAGGTTGAACAAATGGGATTGCATGAAATTGCAGAGTTTCTGCATGGCAAAGGACATAGCTAGCAAGATCAATAGAAAGCCCACAGATTGGGAGAAGATCTTCACTAGCCATACAACAGACAAGCGTCTCATATCTAAAATATACCTGGAACTCAAAAAATTAAATCCCCCAACAACGAATCATCAAAGAAACCACTGCCCAATAAATAAGTGGGCTAAAGACTTAAAAAGAATCTTCTCTGAAGAGGAAAGAAGGATGGCCAATAGACACATGAAGAAATGCTCAACCTCCCTAGTCATAAAAGAAATGCAAATCAAAACAACATTGAGATACCATCTCACCCCAGTTAGAATGGCTATATTCAATAACAAGGGATGCTAGAGAGGATGTGGACCGAAGGGAACCATACTGCATTGTTGGTGGGAGTGTAAACTTGTTCAACCACTTTGGAAAGTAGTATGGAGATTCCTCAAAAGACTACATCAAATTCTTGACTGTATCTTAGGTTATTATTTTCACGATACAAGTAAACCCACACGCACACCAGTACTAGGGACTAATCTCATGTTGAGCTGAGGCTCAATTACCTTCAGAAAATGTGTTAAAAAATAACAAAGAAAGTGATGTTCTGCAATAATCACACTTAATATAAAAGTTCCACTAATATACATTATTTTATTATATTACTTAGAGTTTATTAATAAACATTCACCAAATATACAATGAAATAATCATGTATTTAAAATGTATTTCCTGTAAAAATATACTAATATGATTAAAAGATAGTTCTAAGGTATGAAGTAAAAATAAACATTTTGACTAACATGAACATTTTCAGGCTAGGATCTATATAGACATCTTATATTTCAGCAAAATACAAACTAGAAAAATGAAAAGCAGTTTCTTTTTGTGATTTGATTAAAAATGCAGAAGCTTATAATAGTGGTTGTTAAACTATCATTTATTTACTGAAAGATAAACTCTAAAATATACTTAGTTTTCTTGATGTTTATAGAAAGATTAAAGCCAGTATTTATTTTTGTCATGAAACACATGAAAGACAAAACAAGACATTATGTATATTAAAATTAGATATTTGAGATAATGAATAGGAAAGCCAGAGTCTGAAGTCAAGAATTAGTAAAATTAAAATATCATGGTGAGAGAGAATAACAAAGAACTGGTTTTTATGTGTGCTTTCTATTATTTGTGAGAATATAACTTATTTTCTATTGGCTACAACTAAACTAGATAAAATGTATTGATGAACACAAACATAAGTTTTCAGTCAGAATAAAACATTTGTTTAATTTAGTTAGTCCACACCATAGTGTCTATTTTCTAATAAATGAATGGAAATATTCACTGAGAAATATAAAATTGTGCTCTGAAATAGTTTTCCCTTTTATACACAGGGTAAAACTGTTAAGAATTTATTGAAATGTGCATTTTTCTTAATAATTGGCATTCTATGTTGTATAAAATATTAATATAAGTGAAGCAATAATAAACTAAAGTAAAATATTTGTGTCTACAAAATAAGGTAAAATAAATTATATTAATATTATAATATTAACAAAAATGTGATAAATTGTGATATAACTAAATTATACATCTAAATTTGGTGAACATTTATACTTACAAATAGATCCCTATGTATGATTCATAAACACACACAATTCCTATGTATGATATATAAGCACATATTTCTATGCACAAAAATTTCAAATTTATGTATGCACAGGTTTATGCAGGTATTGCACATATTCACAACTATAACTATATATTCATATAATCTCCAATTTTTTGGCATTATTTGGCTGGAAGAGTCTTTCATATGCCTAGTTCAAATTTTATTTTGTCCCCTTAAAATTTAATAAATTTTAGTTTGATTATCTTAACTACCTAATTTTTCAGTTCAAAAAATTAATATTGAATTAATGACCCATGAATGATCGTATATACACGTACATTGATTCTCTAAAACACCTAAGAATGAAATACAGAATTAGAATATGGTAATACTCAAAGAATCTATAAGAAGTCATTATACCAATTTTAGACTAATGAATCAATTTCAGAGTTGGAAATCTTTTGAAAAATATCTAATACTTTCCTTTGAAGAAAAATAACTACAGTAAAAATATCAAATAAAATAATTTTAAAAAATTGGGAGAAATTACAAGTATTTATAAAATGTATACATATTATTTCTTCAAGTAGGAAAAAAAAGGATACATGCTAATCTTTAGATTTTTTAAAACAAAATGTGAATTGGGCCTATCTTTTGTATTAGAAAGAAACTTGTAATATCTTAGTTTTAAAACATTCTTATTTTATTTGGACCTCTAATCAAATGATGTGGTATTCCTGGGCTTGTTTATTTATAAGCAAACAAGTACATTTTGCCAACTTGGAACACTGAAGTATGAACATGATCATTGTAACAAATGTTGATCACAAAGAAAAAATATCTAAATCATAAAATGGATTTTAGTTAGTAAAACTGAGGATGTTACAAATATGTGTACAAAAGGAAAGGGTACGTAAGACCACAGCCACCAAGAGGAATACCAACATAATATTTCAGGGAGTTATGAGTTTCATATTCATGGCTATCCTTAGATGACTTCATCTAGTGTTTAGTTTTTTGCACTGCAAATATGCTTTTTTATTTTTTTACCAAGTATGTCCTTAAATTTGATGGGTGCACATGTTTATGCATAATAAATATACTCACATATAAGTTGTTGACAGGGTTTGAATTTCATCTGTTTAAGAAATCTGTCAATATATTCTGTTCATTTATAGCATTTGCCAACAAAGTATGCAAGTGTTTAGCTGCACCACAAATTCTGAAACCTAGCTGCATATTAGAAGTACAAAAGTGTTTTTTTTTATTAAAACTTGATTCTGAGTATTATTCCAGAACAATTTATTCTGAAGTTCTGCTAGTTAGGCTTGGTCGTGGATATTTTTAGAGCATTCATTCACATGTTTTAAATACTAAGTCACTATTTTTAACCCCAGATCTGTACATTTTATTGACTTCCTTCCTCTAGCACCCATATGAAGCTAATCAAAATATCAAATAAAATAGAAACATAACTTCTAAGAATTCTAAAATGCATTGAAGAAATATACTCAGACAAGTTTGATTGACTTGATAGACTTTAGACTGAACATATTTTAAAGTTAGCCACTTTATGTATGCAGATAACAATTTTATAAAGAGTAAGCATTAAAGTTGAAGAGTAGTGTGCAGATGATGATGTCTTAGGGTTGTAATCATACACCATGCAAAAGACACCCCATCTCAAACAATACCTGGGTTTTGTATATATTAGGGAGGAGATTGTGAGAATCAAGGTTCCAGAGAAAACTGAGAAATAAAGCTTGTGAGAGTTTTTCTCATTGAAATTGTTAAATATGCTGTCATGCACATGTCATCCCAGCAAAGATGTGAAGTGTAAATTCAGTGGATGAAAGCTTGTGCATACAACTGCTAAAAAAGTTAGATCATACTTCAAAAATATTCAATGTGCTGGGCTCCAGTGGCTCACACCTGTAATCCTAGCTATTCAGGAGGCTGAGATCTGAGGATCATGGTTCAAAACCAGCCTGGACAGGAAAGTCTGTGAGACTCTTATCTATAATAAACCACCAGAAAACCGGAAATGGCACAATGGCTCAAGTGTTAGAGTGCTTGCCTTGATCTGAAGAGCTGAGGGACAGTGTGCAGGCCCAGAGTTCAAGGCACACAACTGACCAAAAATAAATAAATAAATAAATAACCACCAATGCAAAGAAAGGGAGGGTGGTAATAGAGGAAAGACTAAGTGGTAGAATGCCTATCTAGCAAATGCAAGGTTTTAAGTTTATACTGCTGTACTGCCAAAAGGAGAAATGACAGTATGATGTTCTCAAAGCAATATCAATAATTTTCTTTTTATTGATTTGTCATATTATTTCTAGAAAACAAAAGTTTTCAGTATGATATGCTACCGGAATACAGGGCATGCATTATCATGGCTAATTCTTATAACAGCCTTGTGGAAACATGAAGTAAAAATTAAATAAAGTGTTTTTTGTTCACCGTATTTTCAGAAATGGCAGGACTGAGATTGTCACTATATATGCCTATATATGCCTATATATCTATGAAGTTATTGATCTGTTTATATTTATGAAACATATCAATACCAAAATTTCAGTTTGCATTTATATTTAAAAACGACTAAAAACTCACTGTGATAAAAAACTATATATATATATATATATATACATATAAATTCATTCCTCATCTTTATTAATAAAAGAGTGGTGACACTGAAACTCTAAAATGCTTAAATGATGTGCCTAAAAGCACATACATAAAGCAAGAAGATGAAATATTCCTTCTCATTGTCCATTATGTGATCATTCTGTGGGCCCACCTGATGTCTCTTACATGTGACAAATGAGTATAGAACACCATTTGCAGATTGGTCTATTAAAAAAATTACCTTCTAAAGATGAAAGGATCATGGGTATTAATGGGGAATAGTGCTAGACATACACTCCGGAACTATCACTTAAGGAATAATTAATTGGCTAAAATCTTTCATCTTAGCAATTCAGTGATCTCATGGAGTATCTCATAGATACAGTTGTATTCACAGAGAAGTGAAAAGCCCCCATTTGGCCATTTGGCAATATTTAATGCCAAACTAGATAACTAGTACTCAGCATTATAAAGAGTGTCATGAACAGAGTTAGATGACACTCAACTTCTAATTCAGTAGCTGTGGGGCAAGGATTAGAATACTGTATTTTTAACATGCTGTCAAATAATGCTAGTGCAACTTAAAATGTGGCCATAGATCCCATTTTGGAAAATAAAAGATCCATATCAACCTATTTTACAGTATCATTAACTGGAATTCCTATTAAAATTATCTCTAAAAAACAAACAAATACACAGAAAAAACCTTAAAAACAGGGAATCAGGTATCTACAATGGAAGAAGTTATTCTACTCTCCTACAATGGACACACAATGATAAGAGATAAATAATTCAGGAAATACATCATTCTCCAAAAACTGTCATACAGTCTCAATAATGGAAATACTGCCCAAATATGCATATAAAATGTGTAAGAGAATCCTCAGTAGAATGCAAAATGAAAGCACTTAGCCCATGTGAGCTTTTAATAAATCCTATTCAATGATGACAACCACTTTCTAATAATGTGTATGATGATGGCAAAGAAGTAAGGCATGCATGCAATTTCACTTTATTAACTTGATGATATGTCTGAAAACAGATTTTTCAAGACTTAGAAAAGAAAGTTCCCAAGGACTACATTAGAATAACAAGCATGCCACATGAACAGTTTCGGGTCCTTGATCTATATTTGTGATTAAGCCTTTATACATGTTGTCACAGTGGTTTTTATATTTCTATGAACAGTCAATTGAACTCTCTGCTTTAAGACCATACAGTCTTTTTTCATGTAGAAGACTGCATGCCTTTTAGTTCATTACTACAAGTTGAGATCCATTGATTGAAATTAAACAGAGTGATTGTCCTATCAGGTCATGGCAGAGGTGTAATGACAGGACCCATCAAATGCAGTAGTTTAAAACACTTTCAGTGCATTAGTGGCAAAATGAAAACCCTTTCAGCACTTGATATTAAGGACATTAAACATTTTATTTATGAGGCCTCATCCACTGCTGACTGTGGTCGTCATAATCGTTTTTCACAGCAGTGAAGCCTCTCAAACATTTAGTAAGAATTTCTTTCTCAAGATCCACATGGACGTAGGGCTATTTACTCAAGTACATGAGGCATCACAGAGAAGTGCAATTGTTCTATGATTTAGAATAGTATTTCCAAGCCAGTGCCATCGAGAATATATGCACATCCTTCTTCAGGCAAAAATCTATCTCTATACATGTAGTGCACAAAATGATCCTGGATCTAACCAAAAACATTTAAGGATTTCCAAACATGCCTTAGAAACTAAGATCATGTTTCTTTTTTCACAGGCAAGGCTAACCAACTTTAATATCCTCATAGCTGATTGTAATAAATCTAGTATTTCCACCCTTCCAGTCTCTGCTATATAAATCATAAGATTAACCTTTTTAAGGGTAATACAATGATACAATGTCATGTATCATCTCTTCCTGTCTCTGGAATTAATTACAAAATACCTAATCCTTAGAAAGCCATATCCTAGATCCCTCAGTCATCTCAAGAATAGTTTCTAATTTATTGGTCATAATTTGCTACATGTCTAATATTTTCCTCTTTTCTATTTCCTTTTCAGGTGCTAATACTCAGACTTGATTTTCTTCATCTTTGTCAGTTCAAATCATTGCAGTCCTTCAAAAGTCTTTAAACTCTTATCTTTCCCTGCATCGCTCATAAAGCTTTTCCTGATCTCCTATTCAATTAAGAACTCCATCTTTTAGATATTGCTTTAACTCAAAAGAATATTGCCAGGCACCAGGAGCTAGCAGCTGTAATTCTGAGAATTGCGGTTCAATGCCAGACTACACAGGAAAGTCCATGAGACTCTAATTTCCAACTAACCACAAAAAGCCAGAAGCAGAGCAGTGGCTCAACTGGTAGAGCTCTAATGTTGTGCACAAAAGTTCAGGGACAGCGTCCAGGCTCTGAGTTTAAGCCCCAGGACTGACCAAAAAAAAATCGCTATTGTTCTTTATTGTTTCTGAATTACACATATAAGCCTGTATGTAAATACTGATGACAACAAACATATCTTCCCTTATTTTGTAAATGATTGATGTGAGGAACAGACAAAGGATTTTGAAATTAACTCCTTTAAGAGAAGAAATATCACAGAAGGTTCATTGCAATCATGAGGACTACAGGAATCTGTTCTACAGGAATCTGTTCTGTTAAAATAAGAAATTCAATTAACTAAAAACATTTCCATCTGAAAAAGAGACCTTGGAATTTCATTGGTTGTACCAATTAAACATGAGGGTGGCAGCCATTCCAGATGGTAAAGACATATTTATGAAAAGTTCTACATCGTCAGAAAACTTCAGTGCAAGGAAGGACATTTAAGTTCATCTAGTTTATGCCAATATATTAACCATTTATTTTGCAAAAAATTATGTATGTATGTATATATATATATATATATACACACATATACATGCTGTTTATTCCTTTGAATTGACTAGAAACTCACTACTTGTAGAATGAGTCTTCTCCTTTGATGAACAAAGCTTCTAGAATAGTTTCTTACCTAATTTATGAACATTTATTTGTCCATCAGAATTTTCTTTTATGAGATTATTTTATATGAGTATTATCATATTTGGAAACCATTATTTTCATTGCAAGATGTTTATCTTAATCTTGTAATTTCTCTTTCTTCCAATTAATTTATCACATTGTTTCCTCAGCTTCTTGGGTTTGTCAACGTAACTTTTAAAGTTAACAGATTGTACAGTTGGTCCAATGAGAACAAAGTAGAGATTAGAATAATCATGTCAGTAGATATTTGGTTGCTCTGTATCTTCAGTGCTCACTCCTATTATAATAGATTTGTGATGTATTTTACCATTTTAACTAGCAGACCTAAGCATTTACTCAAAAAGTTTTAGCTTTAATAGATAACTAAATCTTTTGTTCTAATTTGGTAAACAATTTCCTGATTACTAGCAATTTTTAATAATATTTGATATTTCACTAAAAAGTCTTCAGACTAAAAAGATTTTTTTCAGGTTCTAAAAAACAAAATTTTGTTTCTTCAGTACAGAATTGTTCTCTTCACACTCCCCAGTTTTTGCATTCAAAGCCAAATGAGCTATTCTAAGTTGGGCCAAGGAATCTTACTATAGTTATTCAGTGAAATTAGAACAAACAAGAAAATTGGTCACCACTTATAATACAGTGGTAATTCATTTCCCGTGTCTAAAGCATACAATTATATGTTTTCTTGTATTATAAGAAACATTGTTATGTATACTTAACATAAACATTTGCAAATCTAACTAATTGAAATGCATGGTTAAAAGGTAGAATTGCTGTTAAATTACAAGTTATATAATTTAGGAATTCAAGAGAATGATTGAAAATTCATTTTTATTTATTTCAAGGACAAACTGCCTTATAAAATAATTTCTCTGTTCTTCAGATTCATAAATTGATTTCCTGATAGACAAAAGTTGTAATGAATTAGAGCTGCATATTTAAGAGCAGTATACCTGTTAGGTAAGTAATTGGGTACCTGAAAATGTGACATAATAAGAAAGAGAAAATGGACTTGCATGGATAGGCAATAATCCTCCCAAATTGAGTTTAAGATAATTGAAGTTTGTCATGCAATATCTGCGGAATTTCATTTTACAATGCTATTGTTGGTGTTTTAGAGTAAGATAAAAAATTAATACAAGCCGGGCACTGATGGTTCCCGCCTGTAATCCTAGCTACTCAGGAGATCGAGCTCTGAGGATCATGGTTCAAGGCCAGCCAGGGCAGTAAAGTCTGTGAAACTCTTATCTCCAATAAACCACTAGAAAAACGGAAGTGGTGCTGTGGCTCAAGCAGTAGAGAGCTCGCTTTGAACTGAAGAGCATACGGACAGCGCCCAAGCCCAGAGTTCAAGCCTCACGACCAACAAAATAATAATAATAATAATACAGCAGTAATACGTAAATGTGTCAAATCCCATTTTGATCTCTAAGGAGACTGAGCACTATTTCTAGATAATGTATATTCACACTAATACTAACACTTTACCTGTAGAGATTCTACCATCAATAACCTCTCTAAGATGCTACTAAACACCAGTAACAAAACTTGCTAAGTAAACAATAATATCTTGGATCCTTTTGCCAGGTAAATAAACATTGTGGAATGTTTTTACTTTGATAAAACAGATTTCTGATACATTTCTAGTAATAGTTTAAACCAACAACTTCTTCCTATCCCACCTGAAAATATCCTCAGAAGTCTACATTTAATATACTTTCAAAGTATTCCTGGATGGTAGAGGTGTAGCCATCCATGGTTATATGTTCTCCCTGTCACAGCTGAGTAACTTGATGAGCTCATTGAAAATATGCCTCTATGCACAGGAACATTCCAGAGGGAGACATTAACATGCACAGGACTTCTATTGTTTTGACTATGATTAGAGTAACTCAATGGCCTTAAATTTACCCCTAAGCGGACTTGTGCAGTGCTTTTTTATTTTAATTTTATTTTTTTTTAATGTCAGGGCAGATCTGGTGACAGATGAGAATAGTCATCAAGTCATTTTGAATCCCAGAAGGCTGGCAAGCCTCCATTCAAGCTTTGGAAAGGCTCATTGCTTTAAGAATAGCATGAAGCAGCCTGGCAGGAACTATGGCAGCCATAGACTAAATTCTGACAGTCCTTGCATGCTCCCTCATGCTACATCTAAACTGACATGAGAAAGGTATTCTTTTGTTCATGTATACTTTGGAAATATATCACTTGAAGAATTCAAAGCATCTTGTCCTTTTGACATAGACAGACATTATGTATAATAATCATTTAAAAAGAATTTGAAGGAAAAAGTGAAAAAGGATAATTAAATATAGTCTCCACAATTTCAATGCCTCCTTAGTAAAGTATTGGAAAATATCAGATATTCTCAGAAAACAGCAGATCATTCTGGAAATGACTGCTCATTTATTTAATTAAGTCATGGGGTAATTATTTTTCTTTTTTTTTCCTTTTTTTTTTTTTCCGTTGGTCATGTGGCTTGAACTCTGGGCTTGGGCTCTGTCCCTGCGCTCTTCAGCTCAAGGAAAACACTCTACCGTTTGAACCACAATGCCACTTGCAGTTTTCTAGTGGTTTATTGGAGATAAGAGTCTCAAGGACTTTCCTGCTCGGGCTGGCTTTGAACCGTGATCCTCAGATCTCAGCCTCCTGAGTAGCTATGATGACAGATGTGAGCCACCGTCACTCAGCTACACGGGGTAATTCTTATATCAATTGCACTTTATTTTTGATCATTTGATCTTTGATCATTTTCTAGTTTAAAATCTCTAGCTATTATACATATATAATCTCATATTTATAAAATGTAAATAAGATGAGGTTAGGTATTTTTGAAATATATGTTATATATGCCCAAATATATATGTCTATATATGTATACATGTATAAATATTTGCACATATATATATATATTTGCAGTGCTGGGTATCAAATCACATATTCAAAACAAACATACTGCTAAGATACATCCTTTTATTTGTATTGATTTTTTTAATGTGGTATTTAGTGTTTTCACGGTCAATTAGTGCTGTGCATGTGATATAGGAGAACACTTCAAACTATTCATCCACTTACTCCTTACTAAGAAGGAGGACTTGTACTTTGTCATGTTTAACCCGCAGTAGCCTCTGAAGTCCCATCAGAGTTCTCAGAAACCAGCAAACTTCCTAGTAATTGAATGCAATGAGAAATGTTCACTAACTGATAGCCTCCACACAAAGAGTGTGTCCTGGGAGACACTGTTGTCACAATGTCTGCTTCAGGATTTCCCATTTTGAGTAATGAGTAATCTCAAGAGGGCTGGCCAGTGACAGAGTTATTTTATCTTACTGTGTTCAAGATCAAGATCATGTTAGTCAAGGTGGAGATAGTAGGAATATGAAAATGGAGGTAAACTCTTAAGTGTAGTAGCCTTCAACCTCCATCTTGAAATGAAGCAAAAGACTTGTATTCTTTAGTTGGGAGGCCCATGACAAACACAGAGTTCTGAAAAATCAAAAGTCATCAGTAATTTCAATATGGCACTGCAGTCTTTAAAATTAGATGGAAACTTGAAACATGGTAGTATAAATTGTGTTTGGAATTTTATCATCATCTTAACATGCTATCTTTTGTGTTCTTATTTGACAGTACCAGGATCTGAACTTAAGGTCTCATATTCACTGTGCTAGGCAGTGCCACTGAGCCATATAGACAGCCCTGTTTCTCACTGGTTAATTTGAGGATCTCACACTTCTTGACTCAACATGTATCTAAATGGAAGCCTACTTTGGGCTTAGGGTCCTTGCCAGGATCAGACACATACCCTACGTCCAACTTTCCTCTACGAGATTTGAGTCTAATGTGGTCATTATTTTTCTTGTTTTATGTTGTTTCATAATTATATTCTTTGATTCTCTTAATGTCTTCCCTTCACATTTCCATTCAGGTGGGCCTCAAGCCATAATCACCCTGCTCTGAATCTCTCAAGTAACTAACAAAAATCAGATGTATAAGCCACAGGCATTTAAATTAAAATTCTTTTTTTTTTAGTATTATCAACAGATTTGACATAAACTCATGTAAAAACTTATCATGAAGACTCAAAATAGCCTAGATTCCTCTTGAATTAGCCATTATGCACAAATATATATAATTATGAATGGCTTTATGCCAAAAAGACTGAGGAGCTTTAACAATACATTCTTGATTTTTTCCACCTGAAAAATTTTGTTGAACAAGGTATTTTAACAGTCATTTTGAAAGAAATTTTCTTCATTACTATGAGATGTATATTTTGTTCTCTATTGGAAACTCAAAAACGACATTAACCTGATATTTCAAAAAAAATTACCTTGAATATAACTTGATTTTTAAGTGAAACTTTTTTGAAATAAACAATATGCTTCTGTTCAACATTTTGGTTCTGTTGTGATATAAAACTAAAAAGTAAAGTATATAAAATTTTATGCAATTGCTGTTGTATTCTTGAAATTATGCAAGTGGTTTTCATAAAGTATTTAACTTTCTGAAGTTTTTGAAGTTAATACTTCATTTTTATACCAGGACTCTAAGTTGAGGAGGTCAATTAATATTGATTAATTTATGAGATAACCAGAGTTTAAATCTCAGAATTTCTTATTATAATAGTATGTCATCTACCACCATCTTCTATTGAAGGTAACATAAATTAACTTTATAAGTATATTTAAAAATTATACACATTTGAAATTTATAATCACTTTATCATAAAATGATATTATTGGAGAATCTGTATCATAGGAACTTGCTATCTGTAACACATATTTTTAAATGTGTAAGTACAGGGGAGAAAAAGCCAATCATCACTAAAATATTACTCAGGAAAATGTGGAAGAATTTAATTATCTACCCAACTTTCACCATATCATTAACTTTCAGGAATGACTGAACACCATATCATCAAAGTGTTAGCATTTATGTTTGAAAACTGATTTCTTTATTCTAAACTAAAATTCTATACAGAATTTCAAAGAATAGATTCAGGCTGCAAGGAAGAACATTAAATTAAGGCATTAAACATGAAATTCACAAGTTCAATTTTTAACATGTTCTCCAGAGAGTCATTTTCTCTCATTGGGTTATCTCTTGACTTCAGAGATGCAGGAAGCCGAATTCCATCTTTTCTACTGCATTAAAGCTAATTCAATTCATGTCTCCAACAATATTGATACTCAGGTCAATAACACTTGCTCATTATCCTTATTAAATGAATCCATCACAGTTTTATTCTCCTGAAAACCATGTGGTTCTCTTCAAGTTTTGTGTAAATATTCTTAAATTTTCTATTTCCATATATTAAATTCTTAGATTTTTTTTCTTCTAACTTCTACTGCCTACAGATTGTAAGTCTTACTTAAATTTTATTGTAGATTCTGAATTTGAGACCACATTTATGGTTAACTGCAAGGCATTTTTGTTATTTTTCACAAACAGCTAACTCAAATACAACTCATTATTTTATCTTCAGTACTGTTGAGCTTGTTAATTATTTAGAGGCAAAGTACTGAAAGAGGATTTGTGATTCAAATAGTAATGAGACCTTGCATCAAAAACAAAATTAACATTTTGTTATTTCCCTTCCCCACCCCAAATTAGAAAAATGTATGTACAAGATGCAGGGCACTTGAATCAATTACAGTGAAAACACATGGGGGAAGAACATACAAAAGAAACAGCAACAACAACAAATCACACAATACATTATAAGTACATTCAAACAACCACAACAAAGATAAAACTTCTAATTTCCCTATCTTGGAATCATTTCTCTTAGTATCATCTTATATGTATGTTGAAAACTTTACGGCTTGCAGGGAGGAGGTAGGGGAAAAACAAGGAAGGGGTAACAATGCTTGATAGGAAATGTACATGTAACCCCACTGTAGAATAGCTTTACAATAATATATATATTTAAAAAAACAAACACAAACAAACACGGGCTGGGAAGGTGGCTCAGTGGTAGAGTGCATGCCTCCTAGGCATGAGGCCCTGGGTTCAATTCCTCAGCACCACATAATCAGAAAAAGGCGGAAGTAGCAAGCGCTAGCCTTGAGCTGAAGAGCACCCAGGCACAGAGTTCAAGCCCCACAAGCAACAGCAACAACAACAAATTAATAATAAGATCTGGAATGTAATTCAAGATCTGGGAATGTAATTCAGTCTCCCAGCTTATGCAAGGGTTAGGGTTTCTGATACACAGGAAAATAAATTAAAAAGAATGGATGACTAAATGGATGGATGGATGAACGAATAAATGAGTAAATAACTATGATGCACTCATCTTGGGAAAATAGATGAGGTTTTATTATCTATGACCACAGTTATTGAACCATTTTTAATTCTTGTCTTGAGATTTTCATTTCAAAACATGGGACATAAAATAGCTTGTAAAGAAGAGAATAAAACTGATTATATACTACAAGCATGATTCTATGGTGAACTGCTCTGTGTATTAAGAATGTTCACTAAAAACAAAAATATGAGGAAAATAGCCCAACAAGGTTATTTACCACAACAGACACAAAGTTGTAAAAAATTACTCAAAAAAAAAAATGACTGGCACTAGTAAATTTACTGTCAGAACATTGAGTAGGTGGGATTAGGTGGGATTTATTGCCCAAGAGACTGTGATGAAAAAAAAATCAAATGTTAAATGTAAGATCTTTTTAAATGAAACTATATTGCATATTCAACCTTTCTATTTAATTGAATTCAGGTTATAAATTAGTCTCTAGAACTTTCTTGTCCCAGCCCTCTACCACAAGATTGACTAACCTATTCTTCACTATTGTGGATACTTTTGGAGGTTGTAGATTTACACATAAGATTTTTTCAGATCACTGAAAGAAAGCATATATCCTAGCCACTAATATTTCAATAGTCTTCACATGTAAATAATATTTAGAAAACATTTTTAAAATGTTATACTACCTTAGAAAATTACTGTCACTAAGATGTAATTCCAAAAAAGACTTCTGTATTAATTTTATTTTTTCAGTTATATTTAGTAATTTTTAATTGTCCCAGAGCAAGAAGACCTAAAGATGCTATTCTAAAATTATAATTCTCTGTAAATTTGTTTTGTTTTGATTTATTCTCTTAGAGATAAGGCAAATTTGCATTTTACTACTAATTAGTAGATGCTTACAGGCTGGAAAATATAATTATAACTATGTATTGGCAACTCACTGTACTTTATCCTTTAGAAGATACAATCAACAAAACAGACCAATAACTATAATTGACCCCAAGGGTTTTTACTGTCAGTTGTGGAAATGATAGTTAATTTCCATGCCTAGGGTCACAATGAATTAATGGATCTTTAAAAGAATAAAAATAAAAATAAAAGAAGTCCCTAATGGATTTAGGAATATAACAGCTAAGGACAAGTTTTCTTTCTCTGAATATATGTATATATTTAGAATAGTTCAGCATGATGAGGTCCTTTGGCTATTTTAGACAAATCACCACCAGAGGCCAATTGAACAAGTATGACTTATGACTGACAGACTATTCGGAATTATCAAACTGCCTTAAAAATAATTAGACCTCTCAGGAATGGGATTTGTATACATTGTTTGCTACCTTCCCAATGCATAAACCACTATTTATAATCAACACACAGATAATACAGTTTTAATTAACATAACCACCTGCCCTAGCTTCTTCTATTCCCCCATTTTTCAATCTTCTGGGACACTGCTGCACTTGGAAAAGACACCACAAAATGTACTAGATAGATATTAGGGAATGCTATTGAATAGAGCCACAGTCAAAAAAAAAAAAAGGAAACAAGAGATTATGGAAATGTGTTTAGTGAAATGATACAAACCCTTTACTAATACACCATTTTTAAGAGAAAACATTTCTTATGAAAGTGAAACTGTATATAAGCTTTATGAGCAAAGGTGGAAAATATTGAATGCTTCTTAACATCTCCCTTTATTAAAGATCTGAAATAGGGCATCCATTATGCTTGTATTTTTATTTCATTACATATTTGAAACAAAAAGGGGAGTTTACATATCTTTCCAAAATATGTATACTTGCATTTATAAAATATACATACAGACTACCCATAGGCTAATTATAGAATACACAAAATATATATTTTAAGTGTGATGGGATAAACACAAGCAGGAATATAGCTCTTAATATTTTTCACACTAGAACAGATGTCCCTGCACATAGTGTGCATTGCAAAATAGGACATGTATATAGCAAGATGTATAGAAATAAGGCAAGAAATGTACCAACATGCTGGACCAAAAACTGGACTTATTTTGGAGATTCATGTGAATAGAAAATTCTACTTCCTACTGTTGGATTTTTATTTTATGTAACTTTCCTGAAAATAATATTGTCAGATAAGTTCCCCTATACCTAATCCCTAGAAGGAAACAAGAATTGCAAAGTTGAAATATTTATTGAGCTGTATTAATAACTTGTCACTCTTTAAGATTTATGCCACTTCCTATTGAGGTAGCATAAGGTGACTGAAAGTTGGTATGTGACTCAGTATTGGAATGGTGTAGCCAGCAAGTTCAATGATGTGACAGAGCAATGGACATCTGAGAATCGTCTTAAACAAAGCAGTTTAATGATGAGAGATGGGACTGCTTTTAAAAGAATATGCCATGCACACAAGGGCATGTAGCATGAAGGTGACATTTCTGAAAGTGTCAGACTCAGTACGCGGTGTCAGCTGTAATGAATCAAAGACAGTCTTCGTATGGGTACACTTTTGAAAAGTGTTAGAAATATCTGTTTGAGGGATTTTGTTTTCTTATCCAGATACATTCACTAAGCTGACTCTCCATCAGTTGCCTTTCTTTCAAAAAACAAAAAAAGCGAGAGATACTAAAACTTCCTTCTGTATTAAAAAAATAGAGAGAGGAGGAATCTCCTTAGCATAGTTGCCAAATATCTACCCAAGAATTTCACTGATTTTTCTTGGCAAGTTTCTTTTCTGGAACTCTCTTTGTCTGATTGGTAAGCCTTTCCTAAAAGGTAAAACAGTGTAATATCTTAGCTTAGAAAGGAACTTGGCAGAAACTCAAAGAAAGAAAAATATCCTATGTCAAAGATATCTTCACTGTTGAGAGGATGCAATTTTAGAAAGAGGATATCCAAGCCCAGCTAATTTTTTTTTTCTGGAATGGATTTCTTCATAGTGGAGAGAGGATAGATACTTAAAACTGACCTGAAATCCTTGGCCAGAAGCAAGTTTCTAAGCGCTCAGTGCTATACCAGATCATCAACAAGCAGAAAAGCCTGACTGCTTTAGGGATTATATTTTAAATCTCACATGCCCTATCTCTCCTTTTGTGATTAATTCCAGTGACCACTGAATAGATGTGATCATGTGATCTGCATCCCAGATGTTTTGCTCAGCTTTCCACTATGAGAAAATTTTTTTTATGCCTTGGGAACAAATATACTTCAGAATCAGTCTTTGTAACAGGAGACTTTGCCATGTTATGTGTATGGAAAGAAGTTGTGGTCATCAGAAGGCTAAAGTGTAGTGGTTAGAGAATGGAATTGTAGCCCACTCCTACTCAGATCACAAGAATTTGGGGGTTCAGAGAGGAGTAAAATGACAAACTACTACTTGTTTTGATAGTGAGTCTCCACACAGGAAGACTTATAGTCCAGGTTCATGGTATGAGATGAATTTGGAGAAAAGATCTATTTTTTTGCTTAGTGTCCAGATTCTCTCTGGTGTACAATGAATTAAAATTGGAAGTATCCATAAATAGTCCTCTTATATTAATATTGAGCTATATGTTAGATAATTGGAGTATTGCTTATTCCAGTGGCATTGCGCAGTCTTGTTAACAATAAATATCAGTGATTAGGAAAGAAAGATGGCAATAGGGGATTGGGTTAACTGCATGGCACCCGGGTGGGCTTCTATGCATGCATAGCATATCCAAATGAGCTAACTATATACCATGGAAAAGTAGTTTGATTGACATATTCTTTTGATCGAAGACCTTTAAGAAACAGTATTTGCAGAAATTGCAATCTTACCTGCTCTTTTCATTTTTCAACAAACCACAAAACTGTGAAGAAAATATCTTTGGTACACCAGGACAAGAAGTAACTGTTGTCATCGGGGGCTTGAATTGATGCTACAACAGACCCACCACACAAGGAAACTCACAAAAATAATATTCTACCTTTCACTAGCTTTCCAGACCTCATACATCTCCCAATGACATCTCACAGTTAACTCGCCCTAATTTGGAGCCTTTTGTCTTGTCACTTATTCCATGAGTCTATTGTTTTCTTCTATAAAAGTCATTCAAGCTCTCTATTCCAAACATTTATTTGAGTTTTGATCTCTTGTAAGACACCCCAAAAAGAAAACATGTTGTACATATTTATTTTCTCCCCCCGCCTCTCTACTGTTAACTATCTGTGACTATTTGGCATTTGGACCTAGCTATAAGTCCCTCCTAAATGATAAGATGAGTAGAGGTCATCTTAAATGTCGCTTTTAGTTACTCAAATTACTAAGAAAATGCCACCATCATGAGCTGCTGTTAATATGGGTAGCACTTTTTTTTTAATTGTGAAAATATTGTACAGAGGGGTTACAATTACATGGACAAGATAATGAGTACATTTCTTATCAAGCATTGTAGCCTCCTCCTTTGTTTCCCCTTCCCATCCCTTCCCAGCCTCCCCCCCCACCTCCCCACCCAAAACTCCTCCCCCCACCCCACCCAAGTTGTAAAGTTCATTTTCAACATAACAACTTTACATCTCATTGTTGCAATGGGTCCACCTGTATCCCTATTTAAATGATTTTTTTCTCTTTTCCTTGATTTTTATGAAACCATTCTGCTATGATGTACATGGAAAAAGACACTTTCACTGCTAGCCTTTCTTAAAAAAAAAAAACAGGGAAGAAAAAATTTCCTTGAAAAAATTTCCACTGTTAGAGATGCAAAAAATATAAAACCATGTCAAAAAAGGCTTAGTCCTATGTTCCAGTACTTCTAAAAAGAAATGAAAATAAAAATGGAAAAATAAAAAAAAGTCAAAAACAGTTCCAAAACCAGAACCTAAAACTAATTTTGCATTAATTAAGCCAGGTTTTATTACCATATTTAAAATTAAAACCCATGTAAAAAATAAAATTTATATAAATGACTAAATAGTTTTAAAACCAATGACTCAATTTTAATAAGAAAATTTCTTTTGTATTTGAAACAAATAACAGCTAGTTTCAAAGTTTATTTCTCAAATGGAAAGCAGGAAATTACTCTTCTATTGCCATTCTTTTCCTGATTGGTAAGTAGCCACCACTTTATATGTATTTATGAGAGTGGGTGTAAGAAGATGAAGAGACAATGAAGAAACTATTTTGGGGTCTGATGAAGAAGAGTGACTCCTAGGGTAATGTAGGGTAGTAATATTCTGAAGGAATGGACACCAATATTTAAAGCTCATTTCCCTTCAGTATATGTGCAAAACACATCTTTTTTTTTCTCCTTCAAATGTTCCTTAATAGTTTTGTGCCTATTACAGCAAATAGCAGGAAATAAGCAAAGTGACAACTGTCATTTTTTTCCCCTTTAAATTCTGACATTTTCCATCATTTCTACAATTAGCTTATGGACCTGGCTGAAAAGTCACTGCCTGTCTGCCATGACAATGAAAGTACAAAATAGTAACACCATTTTTTCTCCCTGCCAAATATGACAAACCTCCCAAAGGGATAATTTCTCTCTGGGGATAAAGCCACACAAGGCTCTGAATCGGATATGTTTTAAGAGTCTTCCGAGCCTGAATGCCAATTATGCATGAAATTGTGCAGGGACTACGATAGATGACTAAATCCCCACTCTTTCAGGTTCAAAACCAGAGCATTGATACCTGCAAGACAAAACAGGACAAAGTAAATCACTTCATAAAGTAGAAAAGGAATAAAAGCCAAAGAAATACAAGACTGGCATACTATAAATACATTCTTTGATAACTATTTCTACGACTCTCTTATTCTGTCTCTTTGACTCTTTCACTTTCTCTCATACCAGTTACCTCACATAAACACAGGACTACAAATTCAAGAGAGAACAAACTATTCATTTTGTGAATAATAAAAAATGGAAAAAAAATCATCCTGATAAGAATTTAGAGACTTAAGAGCAGGCAAAAAGATGAAATATAAGGCAGATTTAAGTTGCTAAGCAACTTGGCATGCTCATGAAATCAGATATAGCAATTTGCTTTGGCAAGGCTACAAGATAAGTTTAAAGAAACAAAACCAGTTATTAGTTTTAGCTACTAAGTAATTAAAGAAAGAACAATTAAATGATTGAACTGAATTAAGTCAGTGTTTAACATAGAAGAATACAACCAATTTGTCTCAGAGGCCTGAGGGTCCAAACTGAGATTTAATTACAAGACAAAAGATGACTGTCAATTTGACAAAGGCAAAAAATAGATTAAAACATGATACTATATTTAAATCTGATTTTGTGTAATGGGTTTTGACTTCACACCACTTCTTTTAATATTATTTCTCATATCATGTAATAAAATGTTTATGGAATGTAAACTCCCTTCACACAGTTTCTCACAAATATTTTCTTTTCTGATTCTAAAACATGCTATCTCAGAAGATTTTTGTTAAAGATTAGCGGAATGCAATACACCACACCACTGTGCTTCTAAATAATATAATGTACATTATTATTAAATATTGCGACTATGCTTGTGTTCCAGCCATCGGCCACTATGACCCGAATGCAGTGTGGGAGCACATCTATACAACTGTGGGTAATCTGCATTTTTATAAACACTGGAGTAGAAAAGGATTAAACCTATTGTTTATGTGTTGTGGTGGCTTAATTCTCCCCTTTTAACTATCCCCTTGGCCTTTCTTCACTCAAGAGAATATTTGGTAAAGGCAAATTAGAAGTGCTTTCTGTAGGTGATGCTCACTTGCAGACACTAATCTGCGTTAATGAGTCCACTCTATCACTTCAGTTGCAGGTAATAGCTGCAGCTGAACAAGGAGAGATTGTTGATTGAAAAAAACTAATAAACGTACAACCTAACAAAGGAAGGGGAAATGAATTATGTGAAGGATGCACCCTGAAACATTCAATTCTCTAATCAGCTTCTAAACCTGAAACCTGCATTATCAACAATTTTGTATTTAGTACTCTCAAGTTCTTTTTTTTTTTTTTTTTTTGTGGGTGATGGGGCTTGAACTCTGGGCTTGGGCGTTGATCCTGTGCTCTTCAGCTCAAGGCGAGCCCTTGAGACACAGCACCACTTCTGGTTTTCTAGTGATTTATTGAGATCAGAGTCTCACGGACTTCCCTGCCCTGTCTGGATTTGAACCGCGATCCTCAGATCTCAGCCTTCTGAGTAGCTAGGATTACAGGCATGAGCCACTGGCACCCAGCTTCTCAAGTTCTTTAAAATATAAGTGAAAAGTTGAGAAATCATGCAAGATGAAAATACTGTTTTCACTACACAGTGGTCACTTTTATTTTCAAAACCACTGCATGAAATGTTTCTGGACTTATTGTTTAACTGCAACTATTCAATACTTTATTCTCATATTTGTCAAGTGAAAATTCACTAAATTTTATTCTCAGTGAAATCAAAATTACATTGATACTCTCTGAAGATTTGATGTAATTAAAATTAACCCAAGGGTTGACATTATTGATTTTATTATTAGCTATAAGGAGGAAATTAACTTGGGGCTGCATAGATATTTGGGGGCGATTTTTTAAAATCTTTTATTATGATTGATACCCAGGTAAATTTAGCAGGAAGAGGTAGGTACCTACGGGGCCTCTGGGTTCTTAGTATGGAGAATTAAGTGGTTGACATTTTCAATTAACTACATACTAATAATATTCCAAATAGAACAAGCTCTTCTATGGGCCTCTTCATTTGCTACTTGCCTTTGTAATTTTTCTTCTAGGAAGATAATATTGATGTAATTATAATAGGAAGGTATATGTTTAAAAGAAGGCAGGGAAAGATAAGAAAATTTATATAGTTAGACCAGGAGACAGGGGCTCATACCTGTAATCCTAGTTGCTCAAGAGGATGAGATCTGAGATTCACAGTTCCATCTCAGCCCAGGCAAGAAAATCTGTGAGAGTCTTATTTATAATGAACCATCAAAAAGTTGGAAGTGGAACTGTGGTTCAAATAATAGAGTGCTAACCTTGTGTAAAAAACTCAGGGATAGAACCTAGGCCCTGAGTTTAAGCCCCAGGACTGGCACACACACACAAACAAATACAACAAAAACAATTTGTATACTTAAAACTTAGTATAATATTAGCAAAATATATTTTGGTTATGAATCATTTATATTGATTGTCATCATTGGGTATTACATATTTCATGTATTTAGAAAATGTGTTCATGAATTAAACCTACAACTAAAGATTTAGGGAAAGATAAAAAGACAGATCAAGTGTACTCAGTTATTCCCTTCAGTAATAAGTGTAAACTAAAAGAATTTGATCATTTAAAAGTCACAGAAAAATATTTCATTAATTGTCATGACATTTTCCTTTTGTATTAATATGATTATATTATATTTCATTGAAAAAATGGCATGAGCCTTCATTATCCATTATTCTCTATTTCTGTCACTCCGCCTGCCCCCATCCATCTCTTTCTGTCATTGTACAGATGAATTTATTCTCGTGTGAAAATTATACAAAACAGTACTAAACATAAAAAATGACATTATCCAGGCACTGGTGGTTCATGCCTGTAATCCTAGCTACTCAGGAGGCTGAGATCTGAGGATCTCAGTTCAAAGCCAGCCTGGGCAGAAAAGTCCATGAAACTCTTGTCTCCAATATACCACCAGAAAACTGGAAGTGGCGCTGTAGCTCTGAGGGACAGCACTCAGGCCCAGAGTTCAAGCCCCACAACTAGCAAAAAAATATATATCTATTTTAAAAGGAGTTGATGTGTTCATTGTAATAAGCTCATAGGGTAGAACAAAGTTCTGTGCTAGTAAATGATAAAGACTATTGGCTCAGGAATTTGTAATTTCTATATTTCTGCTCCTCCATAATGAGGTCTGACTTCCACCAATGTCAGAGAAACATTTTAAGCTTGATATAATAAAGTGAATATTTGCTAGATTCCACATCAAACCCCAGGAGTTTGTTATTTATAAAAACAAATTCTCCTGAAAGAAAAAAACACATTTGAATACACATCTTAGGGTTCATTTCCCTAACATCACCTTATCTGACCTTTTCTGCTTGACTCAGACATATACTAGATATTGCAAATGTTTTTTTTTCTTTCATGTGATTGTTTCTAACACATTTATAAGATTATTTCTTTGTTGCTTTGTATATCCCTCCCCCACAGTATAACCCCTGCTTTCACTGTATTTGATGTCGGTATAATTTATGGAGGGGAAGGGGAAAAACAGGTCGTTTAAATAAGGATACAGGTGGACCCATTGCAACAATGAGAAGTACAAGACATTATTTCAAAAATGAACTTTACAACTTTGGTGAGGGGAGGCGAGGAGAATTGTTTGGGGGGGGTGGGAGGAGGATGGGAAGGGATGGGAAGGAGAAACAAAGGAGGAGGTTACAATGCTTGATAAGAAATGTACTCATTATCTTGTCCATGTAATTGTAACCCCTCTGTACAGTATTTTCACAATAAAAAAAAATTAAAATAAAAAAAGAGTTGTTGGGAGGTGGAGAGGAAAGGGATGGTAGAGGAAAAATAAAGGAGGGTGTAACAATGCTCCATAGGAAATGTACACATTACCTTGCCCATGTAACTGTAACCCCTCTGTACAGTATCTTTACAATAAAAATATATGTTAAAAAAAACACAAATTCTCCTAAATTCAGTATTATCTAGTTATCCCTGCATGCATGTAGGACACAATATAAGATGCAGTAAAATGAATAAATCTGTAAATGAATGTTAGGTGTGTTAGGTTCTAGGATGTGGTAAGAGATATGCAAACTGTATTTGTCTTACTTAGTTTTGTATAATAAAGTGATAGGGGTGTTTAACCCTTCAGTTTTATATGAAGAAATTAAAGGAAAGAGCTATTCTTCAGGCCTTGCCAATTCAAATTCTACTTAATTTCATTAGTTTCAGAACACTAGTGACGGTATAAGACCAATAAATACTGTTATAATTAATAAATTGATTGAAATGGAAAAGGAAAAAAATTAAAGCACCTAAGGAAGCTAAAATTAAGGAAAGGAAGAAAGAAGGAAAAAAGGAGGGAGGGAGGGAGGAAGGAAGGAAGGAAGGAAGCAGGGAAGGAGGGGAGGGGAGAGGAAGGGAGGGAAGAGAAGGTAAGAGAAGAGAAGGGAAGGAAGGGAAAGAGAGAATGAGGAAAAGAGAATGAGAGCAAGCAAGCAAGCAAAGAAAAAAAAAGAAACCAAAATGAGGATATGATTCAAAATTCACTTCTAAGTACGAAAACAACATTTTCAAATACAGAGAAAATGGGTATTTACATTTTTTAAGCCACAAACTTCCTAGAAAAGATTCTTTCCAAGCATATATGATGTAGTCTGATAAATTTGGAACAAATACTTAAAAAAAATTCCTTCTTAGTAAGGGAGATAGGTCTGCCATGCAGTCAAGCTAACTGGCATTCTTTTAAAGAGCCTGAGAAGGATTGATATGCCTACCCCCCTAGCCTCTATAAAGATTATTTGAAATAGGGTAACAAAGGATCATTGTATCTCCTGCAGTATTTGAACAGGAATAAAGCATATTTTTGTACAAAGCAACTAAGAACAGAAATAGAAAAGGCAAGAGTAGCACAGTAGGTCTTTAGTATAGACCTTCAGCTTGTCCTTTCAAGAATGAACTGTGGACAACTCCATATAGAAGCAGTTATCATCCTTTAGATTTTACTCTACCATTCATCTAGAAAATCTACATTCACACTGTTTAAAGAGGAAACTATGAATCAGAGAGCAAGCAGCAGGAAAATAGATGAAGATGAGCAAAAGCTATCCGTACTAATTATTGTATGACCTACAATGATAGTAAAGTAGAATTATAGCTCAAAACCATTCCCATACTATGGATTTGCAAAAAGGAAAAGTTATTCCATAGTGGAATGTAGTTACTCTCAAAATGTTTCATAAGATTTTTTTAAAATACTTTTTTATTGTAAAAATACTGTACAGAGGCGTTAAAGTTATTGTTACCTCCTTCTTTTGTTTTTCCCTATCATCCTTTCCCTAACACCCCCAAAACTACACTCCCTCCCCCCTTTCCTAAATTGTAAAGTTCATTATTCAACATAGGGTCTTGTTCATCTCGTTGCTACAATGGGTCAATGTGTATCCCTACTTAAGCATTTCACTTCCACTCCCCAAATTAGAGAAGTGTAAATACAAGATGCAGGGTCCCACATCAAATACAGTGAAAACAGGGGTTGTACCTTGGGGGAGGAACATACAAAGAAACAAAAAATCACATGGTACATTATAAATACTTAAAAACAATAGCAAGAAAGAAAAAAACCACTTGTATCCCTATCTTGGGGTTCATTTCACTTAACATCATCTTATCTGGTCATATTTAGATAGCTTTTGAACTTTCCTGCTTTTCCCAGACATGTACTAGCTATTGCAAATAAGGGAAACCATGTAATCTGTTTATTTGTTAATATATTTTTTCCAAGTCTTTCCATTCTTGTTACAAAAGAAGTTCCTGAACTGAGAACATCTAAATAACCTGTATGTAACTAGACCTCTCTTTTTGGAAGAAAAGTCTTTACAACTTACACATACTCTTAAGATCCTAAAGTTATTTCCTCCTAGCGAATGAACCAATCGCTTACAATGAGTTAAAGTTTGTCTCTGCTGTTTTCAAACTACATTGTTCACAATTGTTTTGTTAATGTGTATTTCCAGTTGAAATTACAATGCTTTTCTCCAGGTTGCTCCTTTGTTATCCTTAATTATTTTTTAAATTTAATTTTACTGTAAAATGCTGAAGAGAGGGGTTATAGTTACATAAGTAAGGTGATGAGTACATTTCTTGTCACACTTTCCCTCCACCCCCAATTACCCCCTCCCAAGTTATACAATTAATTTCTAACTTAGTGTCTTGTGAGTATTGCTGTTGTATTGGTTTACCCTTTGCCTTATTATTATTTTTTGGTCGGTCATGGGGCTTGAACTCGGCTTGGGCGCTGTCCCTCAGCTATTCAGCTCAACGCGAGGGCTCTACCACTTGAGCCACAGTGCCACTACTGGTTTTCTAGTAGTTTATTTGAGATAATAGTCGCATGGACTTTCCTCCCTGGGCTGGCTTTGAATGCTATCCTCAAATCTCAGCCTCCTGAGTAGCTAGGATTACAGGCTTGAGTCACTGGCGCGCCGGGCGTGGTGTGTGTGTGTGTGTGTGTGTGTGTGTGTGTGTGTGTGTCCAGGTGCTGGTAATTCACACTTATCATCCACTCAGGAGGCCGAGATCTGCCAGCCCGGGCAGTCAAGTTCCCGTTATACTCGTACCTCCAATTAACTCCTCAAAAAGACCAAAAGTTGAGCTGTGGCTCAGAGTGGTAGAGTGCTAACCTTGAACAAAAGAGCTCAGAGACAGCACCCCAGGCCCTAAGTTCAAGCATAACCAACAAAAAAGAAAAGAAAAGAAAAAATATTACATTTAAGTAGTTGGACAAGGGAGTTGCCATTGTAGAAAGCAGTTTATGAAGCATGGTCAATGTCACCCCCCACCCAACTACCACTTCTGGGTGTTTAAGAGATTGTATGCATTATGCTGGGGTTGTCAAGAGTAGAAGGAAAAACACTGACTAAAACAGAATGAACAACAAAGAAAACAAACAAAAAAACTTTGTCCAAGAATTGTAAGAATTTACAAAGAACTATAAGAACTGAAACCATTTTTTCTTCATTCATTAATGTATTATTTGCAAGTAAATTTATCTTCTTGTACGATTTTCAAATTAGCATGAAACAAGGCCTTCAATGTTTTTGTTTTTTTTTTGGGTCCAGTCGTGGGGCCTGAACTCTGTGCCTGGACGCTGTCCCTCAGCTCTTCAGCTCAAGGCCAGCACAGCCTTGAGCCACAGCGCCACTTCTGGCTATTTTCTTATGTGGTGCTGAGGAATCGAACCCAGGGCCTCGAGCATGCAAGGCAAGTACTCTAACACTGAGCCACCTTCCCAGCCCAAAGGCCTTCAATGTTAAAATGATGAATAGTATTTATCTGGAAAAATGTTCAACACTTTGCTTTTCATGCATTAAGAAGTTAAAAATAATAGTTTTTATGTATTGAATAAATTTGTTTATTTAAAACAATGTGTGAGTGTGTGTATGTGTGTCAGTGCGTGTATTCCCAGAAAAATATTCCTAGGACGAATTATTGGGGAGATGTAGTTACATACACACACACACAAACACACACAGCATATACGTATATAATGCAAAGAAATATTAGAGAAGGCAATATTACCATTTTATTACCATTTCATAGAAAGAACATGCAAATGATGACAGACATTGATAGACCAATAAGCCTTCTCTTAGATAAAATTCCTGATGTTTATGGATTCCTAATCACTTTTGTCATGTCTCTTTTTGATTCAGCTATATTTATCATCCCCTTTCTCATACATGAGAAACATATATTTGTGTAAGCTTAATATGCTCTAAACATTTCCTCAAATCTCTTCTCTCTAGTTCTTGGGTCTCATTTCTTTCTCAATAGGGAGCAAGGTTTCCTAGGTAACTTAGTCCCTATCATTTTATTTTACAAAGTATGCTACTTCCACCCATTATACCTTCATCATCAAATAAAGGAAATTACAATAAAAGTGATTCTGGGAAAATTCTATGTTCTGTATTTTTCATATGTAAAGAAAGTAATTCTTGTCCAGATAATATTGCAACAAACCTAACAACTTTATCAAGGGTACTCCAAATTGGTTCATTTTGCATTTACATTTAGCTATCTCTAAGAATTTGAAAGGAAATGAGGAAAGCACAAAGAAACTACCTAAAAATAAACTTTAAGCTTCTATTCAATGAGTACCTTGGGAGCAAAACTCCAATCAGGGAAGTGTGAAATGCATGTGTGCACCTAGGGAATAAAACTACTTTTTTAATTACTATTGACACATAAAGCATATTGTCTTCATAGCTAGTCAATCACACTTTTTTGTGTGAAAACTACATGACTTTATCACCTCAAGAAATAAAATGGATGGCATAAAAAGCAGACATGTATGTTTCCATTTAGCTTCAATAAAAACAAAACCAAGGTATTCCTTCTTGACACATTTAAATGCAGGAGAACATTTTTTGTCTTTTCACATAGATTTTTTTAAATTACAAAAATAGCAAAAACATATATTTAAAAATTCCCAGTATAAGAGGAATAGAGACAACATTTATTAACAATAAATAATGTTAGTTTCTCACAATTGCTATCTATCACAAGTTGAATGTGGAGTCTTGCAATAAGTGGACAGCAAGAGTTCAAAGCATGTGTTTAGTCCATTATACTATGTTTACCAAAGAAATTCAGGTCACAAGGTCCAAATACTATGTGGTAAATGAAATGATTTAAGGAAAAACTATTCTTAAAATCAAGGGTGGTAGTTTGTATGAACAACATAACTAAGATAACAGCACTACCATTCTCAATACCTGAAGATTTCTCAGGTAACTAAAAAAGAGAGATTCAAAATACCTTATTGTAATGTATAAGTTATTGACCAACAATTCTGAGAGAAAAATAAGCAGTAGACTGAAGATATTGCAGTTCAAAACCATTGCACTTCAATTTTTTTCTTCTTTCACCTTTTTCCTTAAAACTTGACAATTTTGGAATATTTTACAGGTGTAATTTAAGATAACTTTGTCTCATTTGATATTAAGTGTCCATGACTAACTTTCCCTGTCTATACTTTGCATAAAGGCACTAAAGAAATAAGTGGCTGATTTTCCCAAATGATAGTGTAGCCCTCTGTCTGTGAATTAATTCTCTTGAGTTGTCTTTTGAGCCCAAGTCATCTATATGACTCTGTTTCCAGGTTTATGTGTCCAATTTATATAACACTAGATAAAAGACAGTCTTTGCAACTACTGAGCTTCTAGAAACTTGATTTTCACTTTGACTATAGATGATTATTTACTTGTACCTCAAGCAATTAAATTACTATAACTTTGATCCTTAGAAAAATCATTACAAGCATAAAATCAAAAAACATACAATGATGACAATAACCAAGTGCTGAGAATGGACAAAAATGATAAGCACAAAACTGTCAACATTGCTGTTTTACATAAAAAAATACACACAGGACTAGGGAGTGAAAATATGTATATGCTGGTGACATCAATTTTTTATAGGAAATAGTCTATGAAGTGATTAATTAGTGGATTGAAATCAGAAAATAAACTTTTATATAGATAAGTAAAAGTTGATTTCAAAAACTTTAAAAGAAAACAATGTTGATATGGGTACATGTTCTGTTTCTCAATCAGTTCTTAAAAGTTTATCTTCTCTTCCAGGGCTAATTGATTTCCTGGAGAGGTGAGAAGGTAACAAAAACTCTACATATGGTGAATATCTTTCATTTTCATATATTTAGTCATTGTCCACCCTTTTCTAACCTGATTTGTGACCTATGAGACTCACATGCTATAGCTCACGGGGACCCCTTGTGGGTTGGTAGTCTTCTGGGCTGACAGTGGGATACAGAAAAGAGATGAGTGAAGGCAAAGAGAGTTCAGTAACTTCTGGTAGTGAGATAGTGGCTGTGTCCACCAACCAAGGCTTGTAGCCTCTATTCAAATTAATCCTTTCGTGTGACATTGTCCTTGGCTCCAGCACCCATACCAACTTCCAAATCCATCTTTCTCCATTATATAAAAAGCACCCAATAGTTACTAAACACTGGGAAAATTACTTCTCTTTCTGCTTTCTTTCTGCTCTGTCTATACTTCTGTAAATAGTTAAAATAACTAACTTTAGTAAGCCATCTGTTTCTGTTGTAACTTACATGTTGTAGAGACATTTTAGATTCTGGTTTTTTGTTTTTGTTTTTGTTTTGGTGCATAATTTGATGTCCAGGCTTATTTCAAACTGTGATCCTCAGATCTCAGCTTCCTGGATCACAGGGTGAGCCACAGGCACCCAGCTTGATATTTAGATTTGAAAGGTGGGTTTTCCTCATGGTGTAATTGAAAGGGTTGCATAAAAAGATGAATACACAAATGGAAGGCAGGGGAGAATTAGGTGAGCTGATACTGACAACTTGTCTGGAAAGGAAATGGGCTATAAATGGAGTTCTCTTTCTCTGGGATGAAATAATATAAATAGATATACAAGTTAAAGCACAGTCACATGAACTAAATAGAAAGTCAGAGGAAACCAAGAAAAATCATATTCAAAAGGTTTTATTTGTACAGTTAGAGTACACTGTAACATTTTTTTTTCTTTTTTACTTATTGGAAGAACAGATGATAGGCACAGAAGTTAAGGGGGATGAAAATGATTTTGATTAGCAATTTGAAAAGAAGTCAATTATCAACAGTGAAAAATAATAAACAGCTAAAGATGGAAAGCACTGACAGATAAGTATCATAATTTATATGGCTTATCATTTTATCTAGCTGTGTAGAGAAATGCTGCCAAGGATCATCCACGAGGACCATAGCAAAGGATGAGAACAAGAGAAAAAGGAAGTAGGGATGTTTATAGACAGTGCAGTGGAATTGTTTTACCATACAATCTAGATAGTCTCACATAGGAACTTAAAGTAGGATAGGTTGAGCGAGAAAGATATGATGAAGCAACTAACCAAACAGATGAAATAAGCAGTGATAATGAGGTAAATAGTCACATCATATATCTTGTTACTTAAGGTATTTGATATATAGTAGTATTAGAAATAAGAATTTCCTGAGAAAGCCTGTAATCCTAGCTACTCAGGAGGCTGAGATCTGAGGATCATGGTTCAAAGCCAGCCATGGCAGGAAATCTGTGAGACTCTTACCTCCAATAAACCACTCAGAAAACCAGAAGTGATGCTGTGGCTCAAGTAGTAGTGCACTCGCCTTGAGCTGAAGAGCTGAGAGACAGTGCCCAGGCCCAGAGTTCAAGCCCCATGAGCAACAACAACAACAACAACAACAAAGAATTTCCTGAGAAATTATCTATAGATGTGACTGTTAAAATAGGTTGGAGTAAAATGTGTGAACATTCTTGTAAGTTAAAATATGAAATCTTCAGTAGCTTGAGGCTCAGTGTGGATGGGGCAAAGAATCTCATTAATGCACCAACTTGAATATTGCAGATGATGGAAAAATTAAAGGAATGCAGGGTTGGAGGCATGGCTTATTTGGTAGAACATAAACCAATGAGAAAAAGTGACAGGTCTTGGGTTCAAGTCTTAGTTATGAACAAAAGTGAAAGAAAGAAAAGTGAAGGAATATGAATAGCAGCATCAGACTTTTAATAAAAACACACCTCATGAGCAGATTTAAGGCGAGGTTTCAATTTGATGACAATAAAAGGTTTCTGAGAGTAAACTACCACAGTTTGAAGATAACTCAGCAGGTTGAAAATAAAAACCTACCAAATATCACTCATAAATAAACATTCCTCTTCAAAATCACAATAGTGAAGACCCACTTCCATTGTTTGGTTGTGTTTTTGTTTTATCTTGTGATTCATCAGTAGCTTATTAGCTATAGGTAGGCTCTGTGGTATCAATACTGCAACAGATGACTACAGTTGGCTGAAATATGGAAGGTGGGTGTGGAATTTCTTGGTAGTGACAGCTAAGTAGAATGCACAAACAGAAGACTACGGTGCTCAACAAGATGGAGTGGGGATGGCCAGGGTGGTTTGAGAACTGATCATTGCTTCATGGTTGAAGCCCTCTTAGTGACAATCTCCTGACTCCAGGCAAGGGCTGGCTGGAACGTCTTTGGGTATCCTTTTTCTACAGGATGTGTACAAAATATACAAAGGAGAAGCTGTTGTCCTCTTATTACATGATCTAAATATTTTCAGTTCCATATTATTCCATAGCCCCTAGTTTGGATAGGGTCACATGATTGTCGGTTGGCTCTGAATGAGATTCCTATCAAACAGGCCATGCTTCAAACTTAATTTCTCCTAATGTCCCAGTGCAGTAGTATGGCATTATGAACCAGAGCGAACACTACAAGTATTTGTAGCCTAATGGATAGGTTGAGGAAGGGCTGGTACTGAGAAAATCACTACATGAATGGCCTTGGCCACATCTGATATATACAAGCTGTATGCAAAAAGGACATCCTCTTTCCTATTTTCTCAAATTTATCAAATCAAATCAAGAGTTCATATATCTCATCATTCCAAATAAAGATGACTTGAGAAAGTCATATGAGCCAGACCATTGGTCCAACCCAAGACATATATAACAGAAAATTGTTTAAAAAATTAATGTGTTTTTCTACTTAGATATTTTTGAATTGATGAAATGTTGAACATGAATAATTCACTTAGTAAAGGACCAAAGTGATTAAATGTAATTGGTTTGTTGCTACAAAATATATAGAAAAATAATAAAACAGAAAACTATTATAAACCAAATTCAATTTCAGAGCCAAAAGAGTGAGAGAAAAAAAATCAGTTTTTTCATTACAAGTTTTAAAACATTGTCTGCCCTTCAGAGAGCTAACAAGTTGCAAAATTTTATTCTAAAATCTACAAATGGAGAAAGAGAAAGAAAGAAAGAAGAAAGGGAAGACATTAAAACATTTATATGAATAAATTAGAATGCCCAATTAATAAATGACACATTCTAAGGATAGGCAAAAACAATGTTGGGGTGTTTTTAAAGCTGAGATGACAAATTTATGATAGGTGTGGAATAAAGATGAGTGGCAGACCATTTTAGCTTGTTACTTAATTTCTTGCGTTTTCATACTGTTAGTAGAAAAAATATATACCTGTCTCATAAGGTAATGGGATTGTAATCTTGTATCTAATACAAATACATTTCTATTTCTTCCATGCATATACCAAAGTACACATTTCCTTTAATTGTCAATTAACAGAGGAGCCCAAATATCTCACTGGAGTATGATCTTTTAAAGATTTCAAAATCAAGTACATTGTTATTTAAGGTTATTGATGAGAATTCCTATAATTGGGTAAATAATATTCATTTTCTTATCTACATTTTCATTAGTTTTAAAATGAAAATATTCTATACATATGGTTCTAGGAATATCAAATAAAAAAAAGGACATCTTTATTTAAAAGGATACCAGCTCACAACTGTAATCCTAGTTACATAGAAGGTTAAGATCTGAGGAGGTTGGTTCAAAGCTAGCCTTAGTAGGAAAGTCCATGAAATTCTTATCTCCCCATATGAAGCAAACACCTGGAAGTCAGCCAGGCACTGGGGGCTCACACCTGTAGTTCTAGCTACTCAAGAGGCTGAGATAGGATCACAGTTCAAAGACAGTCCAGCTATCAAATCCATGAGTCTTTTATCTCCAATGTACTGCTCAGAAAAAATCCAGAAGTGGTGCTATGACTCAACTGGTAGAATTCTAGCCTTGAGCACAAAGAGGCTCAGGGACAGCACCCAGGCCAAGTTGAAACCCCAGGACCACAAAAAAGAGAAAGCAAGCAAGCAAGCAAGCAAGAAAGAAAGAGAGAAAGAGACAGAAAGAAAGAGAGAGAAAGAAAGAGAGAAAGAAAGAGAGAAAGAGAGAGAGAAAGAAAGAAAGACAGAGAAAGAAAAAAGAAAGAGAGAAAGAGAGAGAGGAAGAAAGAGAGAATGAGAAAGGAAGAAAGAGAGAAAGAGAGAGAAAGCAAGCAAGCAAGAAAGAAAGAAAGAAAGAAAGAGAAAGCAAGCAAGCAAGCAAGAAAGATAGGAAAGTAAGAAACAGCACCCAGACCCAGAGTTCAACTCCTAGGACTAACACCAAAAAATGAAAAATAAATATCTTCCTTAAGTGTGACAGCAGATACATGTTTACTATCATGACTGATACCTCCTATGTTGAGAAACTGAATTTAGGGAAAATGTTTCTACCACATACATATGGGTTAGTGCAAAAAACAAAGTTAACGACAGCTACTGCATCGATTATAAAACCTGCCTCTGCAATGTGTCATTTGTATAGATGTGACAATATGCCTAACTTTTCTGAGATTAAGATTCTATATATGTGATGTGGAAATAATACCCAATTGAGACAATCCTAGTGAAGATAATATCATAAGTTTTTATAAATTAACATATTGCCTCTTGCAAACCATAGATTCAAGGAGCATATATTCTCAATTTTACTCTCCTTTAAAATGTTATTATTATCTTAATAGTATAATAAAACATGATATGAAGGATAAAATATTCTGTATATACTGAGTCTTTTTATAGCAATAAAATTGTGGGTAGATAATTTTCTTATTGAGAATTATGTTCAAGTTAAAACTAATTTTGTAAAAATGTTAGCAGACCTGGATTCAAAACTATTTTTCCTCTGATATATATAGTATACTACACTGAGAGTTACTAATAACCTTACTGAAACTGATAATGCATGATGTTCCTTCGAGGATAAGGCCAAAGTCTAGGTGAAAATCTATGGATTTTCTGGATTAAAATAAATTTGCTAAAAGTATTAGTCTTATATTCTGAATTTCAAATATAAATAATTACACCTTCAAAAAGAATGTATTCCCTCATTTATAAATTTATAAATACTAAAAGTAAAATGTACTACAGACTATAAAAGAGCACACATAATTATTAAAAGACAATTATGTATTATAGCAAAAAATTATTCCAATAAGACTTTTGCTATTCTGTCTATATACCTTCATAAATGCATTAACAATATCAAGACATTAAGTAGAAAAAGATATGCACTAAGGGAAAGACATCAAAAAGAACTAGTGCCTACCTTTCCTTAGTCTTATTACCATAAATTCAAGAATATTAGTTCATATAATAGTTGCTTATAAGAAACATTTTTGATGTAATTTCTACAATAATGTCTTTAAAATAAGACCACATATCTCCACTGTCAATGAAGTAGGTTAACACAGATATAGTTGTCTTTCTACCATAGCTTCTACCAGATTTAAAAGGCAATGCTTCTTAAAAGACTTGCCAGCTTTGAAAAATAAAAAAATGTATTGCTCAATTCCCTCTAGGCATCTGTTGTATTCAATTAAGCATGTTTCCAGTAACTGTTACAATTTTTGGTATATTGCCTTTTGGGGTACACATAGAAGACACGCTTCACTTTTCAATTTTTCTCACAATTCAATTTACTATAATAAATCATGAGCATTGGCAGTACATACATAAAGGAAAATTACCATAATTTGAAAAAATACAAAGCTATGAGATGTACTAATCTCAATGTTTGATAAACTATCAACGTAAACAGAAATAAAATAATTAGAAATGTGTGTTTTCAATTTTCTTGTAATAGTTCTGAATAAGAGGGGAAAACAACAAATAAACAAACAAACAGAAAAACCCCTACTATTCAGCCAGGCACTGGTGGCTCTCACCTGTAATCTTAGCTACTCAGAAGGCTTAGATCTGAGGATTGTAGCTCAAAGACAGCTGGGGCAGGAAAGTCAGGGAGAATATTATCTCCAACTAGGCACCCAAAAACTGAAAGTGAAGTTATAGCTCAACGTGGTAGAGCACTAGCCTTGAGTAAAACAGCTTTTGGACAGCACCCAGGCTCTGATTTCAAGTCCTGTGACCAACATGAATAAATATATATATATATATATATTAAATACTTGTGCTATTAATTATATATGGATATACTTGTAAAATATTTGAATCTTTGAAGCAATAAAATTTTAATTGTATATCTCAGCAACTGAGTTCCTGTTATATATTTTAGAAATAAAAAATACATAATCCACTCGGGATGTTTTTCATATAATGGTCATTAAATTGTTCTATTCATACAACTTTTCTTATCTTTAAGTAGTCATACCAAGGGTTTTACTTCAGCATGCCAATTTATGAATACAACACATCTTTGGAAATTTATATAAAATTCACAAAAAATAATCTATTATAAAAGTTATTTAACAGGAGGAGGGGGAGGAGAAGGACGGTGAGGTGGGGGAGATGGGAAGGGATGGGAAGGGGAAACAAAGGAAGAGGTAACAATGCTTGATAAGAAATGTACTCATTACCTTGCCCTTGTAATTGTAACCTCTCTGTACGGTATTTTCACAATAAAAAAAGAAATAAGTATTAAAATAAAAAACTTATTTAATTGTGGAAAGTTAAATCATTATTTGTATAAGTCTGACATTGACACACAATGAATTTTTCCTTAATTTTATTTAGCATCCAGTTATAAATCTCTGAGTTCTGCCTATCAAATGAATGCAGAGTGAAAAGAAGGGATATGAGATTTGAAGTCAGAAGATCTTATGTCTCCCTGTCAGATCATTTCATGTTTAGACCTGCGAAATGAATCCTTAGGTCAATGACCCATATTAGTAGAATAGTTTTCTTTAAAAATTAGTATGAAGAAAATGTATAGAAACAGTAATCTTGTTTGATAGTAACTTCACATCATTATGAACACATTAAAAAAAATAACTGACAATGTCCATACTATAATAGAGATTTTTGTTCTTTGGGTTTTTTCAAGTCAGAACTGTAATCATAGAGGTTTGGGTGTATACATCTTTTAAGAAAGATGAATACAGTTTCACATATGTTATTTTGTTTTATTCCTGGGGTCATTTATTCTTATGTCATGCTTACACTTTAGGAAATACTATCCATAGGAATAAAATATAGCAGATAGAATAAAGTATATTAAATTAACTTCAAATTGTGTGCTACTAGCTTTTGACTTGATCAGTGTCCTTTCTTGCTTAAGAATAAATATTTGAGTCCCCAGAGTTATGTTCTAAGACAACAAAATTCTTGATTATCAGTGCTTTAACAAGGCCTCAGATAACATTCCAGGACGAAAGAACATAAACTCTACATGATGTTAACTGACTCAACTGGAATGCGAAGGGACCTAATTTAACTTTTGCAAAAGCTACTTCATGGTTTTATAGGTCTTTGCATTTCTGTACTTTGTGAAGTTGAACTGAAGACTAGTAAGTGGTGTAATTATTTTGTTCAACCTTGTCTTACAAGGAGTAAGTTAGCTTTAATTATATATTTTAAAAATCATGATTAACTGTTGTTGCCTTAAAGCTGAATGATATTCACCACGACATATATTTAATGAACATTTTTAAAGGAAAATAGAGAATAGACATATAGACACTTTAACATGACCACTGGATTTCATTTCTCCTAAGAATGCAAAACTTTATATCCTTCACTATTTACAATTTTTAATTCTATTTTATATATGTATATATCACATATTTCTAATATTTCCTTTCTTAAACAAGTAAATATTTATGTGTAGGCACATCAAAAATATTCTCTTTATATATAGTATTTTCTTTATATATTATATATACATTATTTTGTTTATATATAGTAGATTTATATAGTATGTATGTATATACATATATATATATAAAACAAGGGTTTAATAACAATTAGTGTATCTTCAATGAATCTGAATCTTAATTCTTACAAAATCTTTGAGAAAATGGATTTCAATTCTCTGAGTTTTCCCTTTCTGCCTCGCAAATATGAAAATCAGTATGAACTATATTAAAATATATTGCAATAAAATGAGGGACAATATAGGTTAGTCTGGGATACCAACCATTAAAGGAATCTATAATTATTCATATTTTTCTCTTTGATAGATTTATATGTTATAAAAACTTTTGTGGCTTACATATAAAAAATCATACTTGTGTTATTTGCCAATAGAACACTCTATTTTTCATTCACTAAAATTTAAGTGTTGGAGCTCAGAAAATGAATGCACATGTATGTCTCTTGATATTTTATCTTATACGTTTTATTATCTTAAATAGCTGTTCAAAGGAGTTGCCATTCAACAGTAAAGCTTATGAATATAATGCATCTTGGTTAATGTCACCCTTTTCAACATTCTCATCCATTCCTCCCCTTCCAATCATTCTTAATTTTGCAGGATATACAGTCAATTTTTGACTTATTTTCCCATTCTTCATTCCTCTACCTCTCAACCCTTGACCCCACCCCACCCCATCAGGTACCTGCTTCCTGGTCTTGATAATGGTAAATTTTCACCTTGCCTTTTTACGGAATTATACTATTTGAGATCTTCCTTGAATGTACTGTGTTTCACTTAAAACATGCATCCTTTGTCTCTCTGGACCTGTCTTACTTAACATATTTCACCCAGGTTTTATGTAGGTGGGATCTTCATATTTAGCTTATATAAGAGAAAAGCAAGGCAAAATTATATGTTCTTTTGATAAGAACATAGGAAAATATCATTGCACATGTTATATGACTAGAGTAATGAACCTAAAAGTCACTAATATGAATAATCATCCTATATAGAAAATATTAATAAATATTACTAAGTATTAAAAGCAGAGATTAAATGAAAAGCAGATGAATTATCTCGATTTCAGGCATTTAACTCACAAAATAATAATTTATACATAAAGACATGATGCTAAAAGTAAGAGCATGACATTTTCGTATATGTATTATATTTAGAAGGCACTGAAGATTATTCTATGTTGTGAATGTTCATCAACAAAACACCTTCTATTCTGAGTGCTACAAACTATAATTTATTATACAAAGAATAACACATGCTTCATATTTTTTGTATGAATTAAATTGTGGGTTGAATTTTTAAAATCCCAATTCAAGGAAAGGGACAAGCTGAAACCATTTTTCCCCTCTCTAGACACAAGAAATCCAATCTAAACAACTAATAATAAGTCTAATGAGAAAACTGATGGGAAGAGAGGCAAGAGAAAAAACTTATTAAGAAATCACAAATAAAAACCATGTTTGAGAAGACAAAAGATATATTAAAAGAAAATATGGCCTACAAACCAATTCAACCAATGTAATAAATTCAGATAATAAGGAAGATTTCTAAGCTGAATCATAACCCAAACAACCTAACAAAATAAAAATAAATAAGTACATATTAATATAACAAAAAAGAAAACAAAAACAAAAACTAAAGACATTGATAATTTTCTAAATCTTATCTGAAGCCATATTAATAGCCAACAGTTTTGTAACGCCCATCTATGTAATGGTACTTAACAAAGAACTCTTGATTCTATTATAAACTGCTCTGAAAGCATTTCAGCAAGGAGAGGTGTTTCTTAGTTCAGAAAGACTATATACACATGCAACATAAGAAATTAAGTCTGACAGCTAAAGTGACTCTGTCACATACATTTGGAACTCTGTAGTCTTGGAGAAGCATCTATGCAATACAGCAGTATAAGAGAGGAGGTTAATATACTTCATGAGTCTCAGTGAATCTTAGTGTGCTGTTAATACAGTCATCTTTAGAGCGGTGTCTCTAGTAGATGGTGTGGATGTGAATATCTATTACTAGATAAGATATAGCATTTATCTTAAAATTATTCTAAAGCATTAGCACAAAAGCACTCTTGAATAATGTTAGTGTTATGTGGTATGAACTAAAAAGTTAGTAGTTATCCAAATGACCTGGTAAAATGACAAAAAATGACTTAGGTATTTGTTCACTAGAGAATAAAAAGAAAACTTCAGGGCAAGGATCTAGCATGAGGTGACAATCAAAACAATTTTTGTTAAGACTCATTTACTACATAATAATCCTGAAGTGCATCAAGTAAACAGAATATTATTGATTAAGATTCCAGTGAAAATCAGAGTGAATTGAAGAGAACCAATCTCCTTGCTGCTGTTCCATAATACCTATTCTATAGGTAATCTACACACTAGGGTTATAAGAATAAGTATCCAGGTTGTAAGTAAACTAAAGTTTGTAATAGAGATGAGAGATGCTTAGAAGATTTTCATTTGTGAAATTTGGAAAGCCGAGTATGCTAAGTTCTTATGAAAAAAAAATAAAAGAATAGGGAATTCTATGGTGCTGTTCCCAGTGTACTTAAGCCAGTCTGTCCTCTCTGTTTTTTTGTCCAGAGAATATCTGCAAGCTTTTACTTCTTAGGACATCTTGTTTTGTGTCATTTTTTTTATACTGTTAGAAGTTTCATGGCAGTGTAGGGACCTCTCAAGATTATTAGAAGAATAGTATGTGTGTTTGAACATATCAGTCCTTGTATGGGGAGATAGAATGAAAAAGGAGTGTGCCAGTTTCCACTGGGATAAAACATTCCATCAGTTAAATTCCCAGTTCTCAAATGGAGTCTCATGAGATAACAAGATATATTTCAAAACTGTAACTCAACTAGAACCAAGGAACCTTTTCTTATATGTGAAAAGAAAGAATGTGTAGTCATGTTTCTAAACTCAGGCTTAATCTATAATCATTATTCATTGTGGAAACGATGGCTTGATAAATTCTAAAATGTCTTAAAAAATCACCTATACTAGCTTTTTCATGTTTGTTATTGATCTATGAGAAGCATTTACCAACTAAACTTGTCAATGCATATAGACAATGAAAAGCAGGATTCTGGGCTTCTCAAATTGTTTCAGACACAGAAAAGACAAAATTTGTGCTATTTTTCTATGAAGATAATATAGCACATTTGTTTCTAAACAGAAAGAAGTAAAGCACTATTAGATGAAATCCTGAATGATTTGAGCAGTATCTAAAATGATTCATTCTAAAACTGTTTCTTCTGATCTAAAATATCCACAGAGAATGGAATTTTTATTAAAAATATTAACAATAGCATGAACAGGGACACATACCCATATCTGATTTGTATGCATCTATAGGAATTGTCAACTCAATGTCTGGGTAAAAGGGGGAAAATAAGACAGTACTGAATTATGATGATGTTGAAAACCAAATATTATTACCAAAATTTAAAATGAAAATAATTTATTTTTATCTTCATTACTTTTGTTATTTTATTTTTATCAGATGTAACTTACATTTCTGTGCCAATCATTTGTAAAATATGTGTGTAAAATTACTTTTTTTTTGTCCATCGTGAGGCTTGTACTCTGGGCCTGGGCACTGTCCTTCAGCTCTTCACCCTCAAGTCTAGTGCTACGACTTGAGCCACAATGCCACTTCTGGTTTTCTAGTGGCTTACTGGAGATAAGAGTTTCACAGACTTTCCTGCTCCAGCTGGCTTTGAATCACAATCCTCAGATCTCAGCCTCCTGAGTAGTTAGGATTATAGGAATGAGCCACTAGGGCCCAGCTAAAATGAGATTACTTATTATGGCATGAATGAGGACATTTTTACCTGAACTTTAATTTTTATGATTATTCATGTGATTATCTTATCTAGTAACTTACTACAAATATTTGAAAAAAACTATGCTTTTTAAAAACCATTACATAGTCAAAAATTAGAAAACATGGATTTAAGCAGTCAAATATTTCTTATCTAATTCTGTAGCCAATGCCAGTTAAAGGGCTTTTCTCTGTAGCATCTTTCTTCACATTTTTTAAAAATAAAAATTCAAAAGAATTAAAAATGTTTCTCACTGAAAACACTGGGACTTCTAAGTAAGGACCAACTGCAATAACAAACCCAGCTCCAGTTCATTATTAAAAGGAGAAAAAAAACTGCTTCAGAATAAATTATATTTCAAAACTCAGTGTTTAGCCAACCATGTTATCTCTATTTGGAAGATAATTACATTTGTAAACCCTTAAAAAAGGATTGTTAGGCTTCCATGTCATTTCAAATATACATCTTAAAATGTTTGTGTGCATGTACGAGTGTGTAAGAGTATTATCTCTCACCTAAGTTGAATGACTTGAAGAGAAGATTCTGGAATTTGTAGCTCTGACTTTTATAGTATGATTTTGGAATAGAAAATTAACTCAACTATAATTGTTATAGTGTTAAATTTACTATGATTTATTTGTTATCTTTATGAAGCTGTACAAAGAAGTTGTCTTTTAACAAAGCAATTTATATCTTGATGAATGTCAAATAGTTACGTGTCTTTCCTCTTAACTATAATCTAGACCTTTCGTTAATGATTTTTTCCCAATCGGTTGTGGGGCTTGAACTCCTGGCCTAAGTGCTGTCCCTCAGCTCTTCAGCTCAAGGCTAACACTCTATCACTTGAGCTACAGAGCCACTTCCGGTTTTCTGGTGGTTTTTTGGAGATAGGAGTCTCATGGACTCTCCTGCCCAGGTTGGCTTTGAACTGCGATCCTCAGATCTCAGCCTCCTGAGTAGCTAGGGTTATAGGTGTGAGCCACTGGTGCCTGGCTCATTAATGATTTTTAATGGTGACTTCTATTTTAGAAGAACTATAATAAGTTTCATGTTTGAATTGTATTACCTGCATTATATCATAGGCGTATCCTTTCCTGGTATTATTTTTCTAAGAAGAAAGTAAATGTGTTAATGCAACATTCCACTTAAGCCTTTGAATTTAAGGTTTACAAGGTGACAGTGGCAAACTGTCCTGATTTGCTCTGGATTTTAGTTACCAAGATGCAAAGTGTGCAATGCTAAATTTGGGGAAGTTTCAGACATAGCAGAATGGGTGGTCAGTCTATATAAGAAATGCCTAAATTTTATTCTTCTTGTTCAGAACTAAATTTTTGCTAGAAACACTATTTCCTAGTATCTTTTATTTGCCTTACCCAGCCAACAAGTTCTAGCTTATGGAATGATGTGTGCAACTCTGATTTGGGTGGTTAAGCACATGGGGATTTTAATGTTCTTTCCCCCTGCTTTCCCCAAGCAATATAATCCTAAAGGCATAGTTTCATTAAACGGCAAGATAGAGATCTCTGAGAGTCCTGGATCACCATGTAGAAGATTTTTTACATCTCACAGCCTGTGAAATGAGTAGAAATTACCTCTCCTACATTCATGAAATCATTGATATCTTTGAGTTTTCATTTTATCAATTGCATATCCTAATTACAATACAAAACTTTAAGAAATAATACTGACTACAAATATAATCTGTTAATCTTTCTTGACATACAAGTTGGTACTTAGACCATCTAAAAAAGGCCAGTTTTCAGACTAAACTGAATTTTAAGCAAGGCCCTTGTAGCAACTTCAAATTAACTATGATTTTAATTCTGACTTAAGAAAATATTTTGGGAGGGTAAAATATGTTGGAGGGATTGCTTTCCCTAATTTGTACAAGGGTAATACTTCAGAGTCAGACTCCATGTTCTTCCACTGAGCTAAAGTACAGTGCAATGCAAAAGTTATCAAACAGATATATGTTATTTCAGTTGCAAATATCTGTTGCCATTCAACTAGAAAATATTGTGTAAATTTTCTATACAAGCAAGTATTCTGGGAATATGCATTGACCATACATTAAGGGACACTGTTAACAATATTTTCATTGCTTCTTGATCTTTGTCCCAAATGATACTCATTCCAATCGCACACATTTGTTCTATGGTTTTCAATGGCCTTTAAATCAGCTTATATTATCAAAATGAAAGTTTCAATTCAATAATTCCTTGCTTCATACATGGGCAGGAAAGCCTGAATATTCTAGAGTATACAGAGAATTATTACATTATTTACATTTACACACACACACACACACACACACACACATTGATTTCTTTAAATTCCCCAACACATTGCTTAGTATATTTATTTTATTTCACTAGTCTTTATAATCTAGGTTAGCTACTAGCTTGCCTTTTTATACATTAGTACATTAACTCAGATACCTTTGGCTAAAATTCAAACTGATAATTATATTCCTTAAACAAACTTGACTCATGATTTCCATTTTCTCTGATGGTCCTAGTCATTTAGGTGTGCTTAAAATAGTTTTGACTCCTTTTCACTTTCTTTACATAATATTTATTCATGGATATAATGCCTCCTCATGTTTCTTACTTCCGTTTTCTATCTCCTATTTTTCCCTGTGCATACTACAAATTAGGCCACTTCTTTTTCCTTACTTAAAAAAAATAATGTCTTAGGCAGGCGCTGGTGGCTCCTGCCTGTAATCCTAGCTACTCAGGAGGTTGACATCTGAGGATCATGGTTTAAAGCCAGCCCTGGCAAGAAAATCCATGAGACTCTTATCTCTAATAACCCACCGAAACTCGGAAGAGGTAGTGTGGCTCAACTGGTAGCACTCATCTTAAGTTGAAGAGCTCAAGCCCCATGACCAACCAAAAAAAATAATAATAATAATAAAAGAATGTCTATTCTACTCATAGGTACACTATGTCCTTCTGAACTGATTTTTCAGCCTAATAAAATGTCACTTATCTTTTCCTTATTCATAGAGAGTTACTTATACCTGGAGCTATTTACTGCTAGATTGGTCAAAAACAGATCACTTCTTGCTCCTCTTTTGCTCAGAATGAATCCCATTTCTTCCTGAATTCAGTGAATACTTAACTCTTCAAACTAATATTGAAAATATTTCTCTGCAAGCACCAGAAATGCTTTTATAATCATGCCACTCCTATTTACTAAATTTCAGTCAAGTAAAACAATTGTCATTCTCCAAGTATGTTTGAGATCTCCCCACACTTGCTAGTTCCAAACCCTTCACCAGAAATACTCCATTCTAAACCTCCCCTTTGGAATTATATATCATTCTTAATACCCAGTTCAAGGATCTTTTTTTTGTATTGTTTTGTTTTTGTTTTTTGTCAGTTGTGGGGCCTGTCCCTCAGCTCTTCAGCTCAAGCCTAGGGCTACCACTTGAGCTGCAGCGCCACTTCTGGCTTTTTCTGCATATGTGGTGCTGAGGAATGGAACCCAGGGCCTCATGAATGCATGACAAATACTCTGCCACTGAGCCACCTTCCCAGCCCCAAGTTCAAGGATCTTTAATCTGTAAATATAGTTTTCCTCTTTTTCTATAGAGGCCATTTAATGGAAGTTTTCTTTAAACCCACAAAGAACTTTCTTTGAACTTCCTATTTGATTTTTATTTCAGTCAAATAAATATACTCTGATGTTGTTTTTTTAAACAAATCATGGTTCCTTGTGAGTTGTTAATGTGGTAATCATCTTTTTATCTATAAGTACTTTGCATACACTGTACCTTCCTAAAAATATTTTTAGGGAGGGTTTTTAATATAAAGCATACTTTTAGAAATAATTGAACTGCCAAAGTGTCTAAATAATCTAGTTGTGGGCATGTGTAAATCTGATTGGGATACACTAAAACTTCAGTGAAGTCATCACATTATGAAACAAATTTGTTTTGAAGATATATCACATGGTGAAGAAATAGCAAAAAGTAAAATTTCAGTACCTTATCAACATAGTTTTTCAGTTAAGGCCTTAGATTCTAACAGAATTCAAAAGTAGCAACCTTCTAGAGATGTTAAGAGCTAAAATTGCTTATATGTTATACTTTTGTATCTGTGTACATACATATATTATGGTACAGATGAAGGATGAGTTCTGTTTATGTATGGTCCTGAAATTGAGACAATTAAGCTTGTTAAGATTGGATTGGAAAGGAAAGGGAGATCATGGGAGAGATTGTCTGGGAGAATGGGAGTCAGATCAAGGAACATTTTGGGCCTATGTGGACACGCCTGAGGAGATTTCCTTGTAAAATTAATCGATAGAAATGAAATGATTAATAAAACATGTTTTAAGAGGAAAAAGCTTGGTAATTTTGAAATTTTGAAACTAAAATAGCATTGGCCAACTGTGAAATTTCTTCTGCACTTATATACGAAAATGATTTTTCTTTTACAACATATTCATAAAAATAGTATAGGCAGACTATAATTGCCTAATATTGACACTGTATGCAATCCCTTCTAAAACTGTCCTATTTATGTTGTGTGATCCATTGTATAGACCAGATTCTATAATGTATCCTTGCCTAGTTTACATTATGAAAGACAATCACTTACTTCTTATATATATATTTTTTTTTTTTTTAGTAAATTGTGGGGCTTGATCTCAGGGCCTGGACACTGTCCCTGAACTCTTTTGCTCAAGTCTAGCACTCTACCACTCATAAGGAGTTTTCTGCCTGACCTGGCTTCCAACCGAGATCCTCCTTCCTTAGCCTGCTGAGTAGCCAGGACTTAGGTACTCTTTGGAATATATACATTTTAGGGTATAGGGTTAATATTCCCAGTATGTTAGGCACTTTTTTCAGTCATTTTCCTTTTCCCTTGCTCTGAGTGACTGTTGTCAAGGCAAAAAGCCAGGAAGGAACTAAAACCTATGATAGGCAAAGACCTGACAGGAACCATGTGAATACATTTGGATAGTCCTGAAGACAACGGTAGCCTCTAACCTTGAGATAGATCTGGAACCAAAGCCATCCAGCATGAATTTAAAAAGATGTTTAATCTTCATACTATGGAGCAAAGTAACTGATTTTTAAGATGAGACCACTTGAGATACTTTGCTATAGAATATCCAACCATATAGAATATTTAGGTCTGTAAAATTTTGGTATTTAGTAAATTGTTAATAAAATTAATTATGCAGATGTTTTATGGCATATGGTTATCTAGAAATATTATCGACTATATTAATGGTACATCTATCTATCTATTTTAAGAGAGTTTCTATTCTAGTTAATAAAGGTGATTGTAACCTCATATATTTAAAGAACAGCTTTCTCTTTGAGTTCCATAAAACTTCAATGCCTGTGGGTTATTTTTCTTGTACTTTCAAATAAAATGTTTTAAGCATTTGATACTGTTTATTCTAGTGTTTCCCAAAATCAATATTCTAGGTGAGTTTCAAGGTCTAGGCAAAGATCAGAAAAACTGAATTTTCAACAGTTATTTAGGTATGGAAGAAGAGAACAATAGGTCATCTGAAAGAGAGAAAATAAATTCTCCTTCCCAGATCCCTTTTTGTGAACCCAGTATTTGGACTGCTACAGGCTACGACAAATGGTAGGTTTTTCTTGTCTATGATGCCATGCATCTTCTTTCTTTCATTTTCAGAGCAAGTTTTAAGAAGCCGCCAAGTGAGTCACAATTTTAAAGTTTGAACTATTCATTACTAAAAATGTACGTACATGTTAACATGGTAATAGATACACCATTATACTGAGCCTAAGTATAAAACAAATAAATTGGCTAGAAAAAAATTAAAGCATCTTAAATTGAGTTTCAGTCTTATATTTTTGTATATCTCTAAATTTTACATTTTTTGCTAGAAAATACCAATGGAAAGTAGAATAAATGTATACAATATATCAAATAAATGGATCTTGATACTTTTTTTGTCCTGCAGCAATGCAGATAATTGGCTCCATCAATCTAAATGATATTATTATACTGCATTATACAGTGATTTTATTCATCTTATTTATTATTAAGGTCAATAGAAGATGATTTATAATTTGTATATAGAAATAAATTTTAAACTGAATTCATTACATGTAATATTATTTCCTTTTTGCAAATAAAGAATATATTCATTTGAAGGAAGCAGATTTTTTGTAGTGTTTTATGCCTTATACTACATAAAATGTCTAAATGATGAGATATCACTTTGATACTGGAAACAACTTGAGTTATTTGGAATAATTATAGATTTCACATGCTGTATACTTTATAGTTATACCTATATTTAAGATGAAAATCTTAAGAAGCTAAAAAATTGCAACTAATTGATGATGACAAAATAAATAATTCAGATATAACTGTAAAGTTACATTGAAAATGATCCATTTGCTGGTCCTTTGAGATACCAAATAAAAGAAAAATAATGTTTACAAAGTATTGAACAAAGTATGACTGAGAAAGCATTCACATTTATTTCTAGATACACCACTAATGTTGACAGAACCAAAGTCTTAATCAACCATCATTAGTTTTAAACAGTAAGTGGAGCAAACATACAAGACATGGTCTCAATGTTTTCAAATTCTTCACACAAATTATCAAGAAAACAAACCATGAATAAAAATCTTTTTTATAAAACAAAATTCTTAAAATATCAGGAGATAAGACTCTGCTAGTTTGACTGAAATTTTCTGCTTAGTAAAGTTGAAATCAAGAGTTGAATCAATAGCTTAATCTTTTTCAGCTGAACGTATTCTACATGGAAACAGCATTTCTGCTAAAAATAAGTTCATTTTAGCCTTTTATACATTTAAAATACTGTGTGCTTCATTTCTAGTCACAAGATTGCTGAAGTCTATTGACTGGTAAACAAATACCATTTACTTTTTGTTTGTTTTCATGTTACCTCAAAAATAAATTACCAACTTTCTGATGACTGCATGGAAATGATATGTTCATTTTCACATAAAATTATAGAACTAATTTGCTTTATTCAGTGATTTCCTGCTTAAGCAGCCTAATTATATTCTATAATTAATTCTAAAATATGTGCAACACAAGTTTCATATCAAAAATACTGCATACAAACAATTCATAGCTGAATAGCCCACCTACATAAATAAAATTTATTATATAAACATAGAATCCTGCTCAGTGGAATTGAAAACATGGGAGTGAATAGATACATAAACTTATAAGCTATAAGGGCAGATAAATAAATCAGATTTGAAACTCATTTAGGCCAAAATAACTAATATTATGGTAACGTAAGAGTGCCAAACAGTCATAAACTAAATGATTTTGTATGATAAAAGAAAATCTTAAAATTATTTTCTTAAAATCATTTGACAATATGTTTTCACTAGTATTTTAGTTAGGAGGGAAAAGAAAAACTCATCACTTATCTAAAAGATGTATGGTGTGTGTGTGTGTGTGTGTGTGTGTGTGTGTGTGTGTGTGTGTGTGTGTCTATTTGCTATATCTTATTGTCATTTATCTTACAATCAAATTGAGGGCTAAGGACTTATAGATTTCTAAATTGCTTTAGAACAGAAGCTACAGTTACTTATTTCAGCCTTGAAGTCAGTAACATAATCATGGAATTTTAGAGGTAGACATGCTTTTATCCCTTAATGTGACTGATTAAAATATTCTGTTAGTTTTATACTGCTAATACTCATATACAATAAAATATATATTGTTCCTCTACCTCAAGTATACATCAAATATCTTCTTAGATTTCTCAATTAAAAACATTGTTTTCAATTTATAACATCTCAATGGATATTTCAAATATGATAATATAATAACAAACTTTTGGGTTATTTATCTAATAACATATTTAGTATTTTCAAAAATAAAATCTGTAACCAGGAATGGTTATTTAGCGAATTACCCAAACTATACAATTAAGTAGTTGTAATTCAAAAATTCAATTTCAGATTTCTGACTCCTCTTGAACTATGAATTATAGGTCTCATAATACCATGTACATGTTTCATTTTGTATCTCTGCTTCATCCTGTCATACAGATTCAAGTCACAAGTAATATGTTATTTTTTATAAGCTTAGTCTTGTTCTCTTGTACTGTTCTATGAACTAAGAGTAAGCACTGTCCTTAAACGTTTCTGATATCTTGGATATGGATATACTGATGAACTAGCAAGAGAACTATTAGCATCTAAAGAAAAACGAAAAAAAATAAACACCTCCCTTTATATCCTTTTCTTCCCTGACCCTTCCTATCTTAGAATCCTTGTTCTTTTTCTTAGTGAATACCCTTTCTTTAAACTGCAGTCTAAGATTTTTCTTTCCCCTCATTTAGATGAATTCCCCATTCTAGAACTACAGCTAGGTATACTGTGACAAAAATAATAATCCAAAAGGTCATATATGTAAGACCGATTGAATATGGCTATTTATGTACCAGTATAGTCCTTAATGTTTCTTAATTCTTACTTTTGTCAACCTGCAGATTCAATTAATTTTGCTTTTATATGTCATTTTTCTTTACTCTGTTGTGTTCATCTATCTCTTCTTTGCTCCTATTTTCCTATATTTGTTTGTCTTTGCAATGATAGTAGGCACTCAAGATTTCCCAACAATGCTTAAAACTTTCCCATGTAATAAGTCTCCAGGAATAAGTACCCCAGTTTGCAACTTAACACTTAAGCACGTAGAGCACTCTGATAATTAACCTCAAGTCATGGTAAGTTAAATGTAAATTTAATACTAAGTGAAAATTGAATTGATATATCAACACAAATGGGTCATTTTTAACTTAGAATCAAATAGGTATGTTCTTCTTTTGCATCATTTCAAAATAAAACAAATATACCTTCATAAAATATACACAAAAGTCATAAAAATGCCACATGTAAATTGTTAGCCTTTATCCCAACACATCCTTCAATTTTCTTTTAAAAGCAAACTCTAGAGTTGGTGTCAAGTGCATTCATACTTTGTATACTAAAGGAAGTAGTCTAGGTTGTTAAACTACCTCAATTTGGAAGCCTAGATTTTTACCAGATATTGATTCTTTCCTGAATGTTTATAAAATCTTATATGGTATCTAAGTCTACTTCCAAAATATGAAAGTCTATATAATTTTAATTTTTACAAAGCCAATGTGAGCAGTGACTGAAGTCAGTCCATTCCCTTCCCAGTCTTTATCAAATGGACTTTCCTGTCATACAACTGTCATTTTATTCCATTAATGTTAAAAACACTAATAGCTACTACATAAGAAAGTCATTACTGCCAAAATTTGAACACTTACCTATATCTATAGGTGACCTAATCCCATGGCATTATCTAATCTCAGATTTATATCCATATAAATATATCATCCTTTCTATTTTTGTTCTTAGTTTGACATACAGTTCTCTATTTTATTGAGTTTTGTTAATCTCTCCATACTATTTTTAGTATTCATTTACAATGTCAATATCCATGCAAAATAGTCACATGGACAGATTGTATCTCTTACATTATAAATGCATTTACTCTATTACATCATATTTGAATTTAATGATTTCTTATTAAATGAGAAAAATATACAGATAATTATTTCTCATTGTATCTCTTTATTACAACACCAAGTATTAGTAGAGAAATTGGGTTATTAAACTGTAAAAGGCATTCTCTATTTAATGAGATATGGCCATGCATACGTATATACATGTTGTCATTATCCTGAATATTTATTCTCTGAATATTCTGAATAAATGCTATCTGTTCCTGTTCAGAAAATCCTTGCTGTCTTCTTCACTAAATAGTGAACTGATAAATAAGACAAAATGTGTCATACACAGCTTTATGTATACATTCTTCATCCTATATTTAAGAAGGTTATAAAACAATTGTTTTAAAACTGCTTTTAAAATTGCTTAAAATTGTTTTAAAATTTGACACCTGAACATTCATGTTTATTATCACACTATTCAGAATAACCAAGGTACAGAAACAAGCTAGATGCCCAAAAATAGATGAGTGGATCCAAAAACTGTGGTCCCTAAAAATAATTGTTAGCTACATGAATTTTTGCTAAGATTATCTCATCTTTTACATACCTCTCTTACATACAAAACTGATAAATGTCATGAACTCAGATAATTCTAGTAATTTGAAATTTATGTATATGGTAAATTATAATAGATGTCAATTTGATTAAACTTTCTCAAATGCCGGTAAAACTGAATTGTTATATGAAATTGTCTCTAATTGTCATATGAAGAATACCTTACAAGATATTTGCTAGAGAAATAAATGAGTAGTAATTAAGATAAACTAAGAAAAAATGAGGATTTCAATTATAAAAATGCCATAAATACATAAACAGAATAGATTATTAAAATGACATACTGAGATTTAGCTTGTATTTTATGTTTTAAATCCAATATTAACAGAATGGACAGTGAATTGTATTAATAATCTCTACATATTAACCTTGAAATGTACTGATATAATATATCAATATGTATATATTAGTTTCCCATGAAATAAATATTATTGCTATCTTTGATATCTGTTAATCAGAATACCCAAACTCAATCATGCTTATCCATCTTTGAGCAAGTATATATATATATATATATATCAGATATATAAACATATCAATTATATTCTATAGAGTCTATATTCTATAGACTCTAGACTAACATATACATAATTGTGATTTAAAATACAATATTTTCAACTTTCTACTGACTTCATTTTTGTCATCTGCCACTAGGACAAAAGAAATTATTTTGAGATGTTTTCTTCAGGTTTTAGGACAGTCTCTCTGACAGTGAATGTAATCTAAGGTTGTGTGGTTCAAACAACCAATGTAGTTCCGAAGTGTTTTCCCCACTGGGCACATACAAAATATGCCCTTTGACTATAATCTTCAACATTCTTCTCAAAAGCTTGTCTCTGTTCATAACACTTTTGGGCTCAGAATGTACTTTAAGTTTGTTTTTAAGGAGAGAGTATTCCGTAAAGCTGCACACAAAGTTGATCTGCTGCTGGCTGCCTCGATTTCACTGATATCCAGCTATGCCACATTGTTTGCATCTGGTTTTCAGGGAAGTCTTAAAAGCATTTCCTCGCCTTTGACTACTTGCAATTACTTCTGCTGGCCATACATCTATGTGTCCTGGTAGGAGAGCATTCTCATTCCTACTTATTATTAGAACTGAAATTAGAATTAATATTAGACTTCCAGTCAGTTAAAAAATCTCAGGAAAGAAATGTAATATTCAAATCATAATTGAGTCCTATTTTGAGTTGAAAAATTTAAATAATTCTTTGCTAAATCACTTAGAGTTGGTAATTGAAAAATAAAGCATACAATTCCATAAAACAATACAAGTAAATAAACATACCCTTTCAGGGACTGATTGACATCACGTCATTGCAAATGACATGTATAAAAGACAACAGCAAAACACCTAATATAAATTCATCCGATTTTGGTAGGTTATTATTTTTTGGTTTTGTCAAAGATTCTCAAAGATGTCCATTATCTTGATTTCCATAAGCAATGCTATCAGATTATAATCAGAAATGTTAAAGCACTCGTATTTTAAATGTTTAGTAAATTGGTTCTGACTTATCTGATTTACATTTTGATATTCTGTATTGGACCAGTTCTGTAGAGTAATAACAAATAAAAAGAAATAGGGAAAAAAATAGCTCATCAATATGTTGATTTCATTAGCTCTGGAGGAGTATATGCCCTGAGATAGGAAAGTTAGGCCAGATAATAGTTCTATTGAAAAATTTTAAGGAATTGTCATTATTTTACTTTATTAACTTATGGTATGTATAAATGTTTTATTCATATGTTAACCAATATTTTTCACAGATACTTTTCTTTCTGCATTCTAGTAATTTTATCTTTTATCTTTTTTATACCAGCTATATGAATAAGTATAAGCTGATTTTGATTTTTATTTTCTCTGATAACTAATCATAATAACCTTCATTTAACATATATGTAGTGTCTCTTTTCATGGCTTCTTTGGAAAATATTAAATCAGTTCCTTTTCCTATTCTCAGAATTATTTATTACAGATCTCAAACAAAACTTTTTAATTTAAAATTGTTTAAAAGCATGCAATGGTCCACTTAATATATATATAATATTATATTATATATATATAATATAATATATTATAAATATAATGAAGTAACATGCCCATATCTGTTTAATATATGTAATAAGTTGGCCTGCATTAATTTTTATCTCCATCAACCATATTCCCTGACAGTAACTACAGCAAAGAACCCAGCTGATCTTGTTTTAAATAAAATTTGATGGGGACATAGCCACACCCATTCATATGTTTCCTTTCTTGCTATAAGAGCAAGGTTAAGCATCTATTCTAAGACCAGGAAGTCTGAAATATTTTCTAAATGACAATTTTGGTAAAGCTGCTAACTGAATCTCCAGATTCTGAGAAAGCAGTGTTAATGGTCTGTTATCTCTAATGGCCAAGAACATTGCAAATATAAGTAGTATTGAAAAGGCTGGACATTTAACACTGGCATAGAGTGTTGTTTCTCACATTATCCGATTGATATGATTTTTTTAAATCTTTTAAGGCCTCAGCCCTCAACTGCCCATTGATCAATACAATTGGATGTAGCAAGGAATTGAATTTTCTTTCTTTCTTGGCTCAAGCTACTCAATCTTCTTGTAGTTAATCCTCTTCATCAATGTCAAACAAGGCTTTTAAAAACACAAACCTGATCATTGATGTCTTAGAATTGCTTGAAATCCATAAGCCTTCTTCCTTACCTTTTAAGATAAAAATCTAACTACCTTAACATGAGTTGAAATAAGCTTCATGACATGGGTCAAATCTGTGAATCTTCTATCAGGGTTCTTGAAATGTCTTTCATAAAGATAGTTAAAATCAGGAACTTTAATTATTTATTCATCTCCTGAAACTTTGTCTGCCTAAAAAGTCCAATCAACTCACACTGAGTTACAGAAAAGTGTTCATGATTTATTGGGATCTTATTTCTTTAGTTTTCCTACAGTCTTGTTTCAGAAACACTTTGTCTTTACCAATGCCTTTAAGTCAGAATTGCTCATGTACTGTTCTTAGTTATTTAGAAAGTAAGCTTTGGAAGGTCAAGAACCTTAATGAATTCACATTTTTGTTTCTAACTGAATAACAAAAAGTATCCTTTGAATATTGAATGAATGAAAGATACTGAGTTTGCTCTGACAAAGACAGAAGAAAGTAGTCATAAATAATTCTAGAGAGCATATAAGATGAGAAACTTATTTTTATTTGTGTGTGTGTGTGTGTGTGTGTGTTGTGTGTGTGTGATGCTAGGAACTAAATTCATCACAGACAATTCTTCTAACAACTAAACTGCCTGTCTACACTGCAGGCCAAAGTCATTATTTTATTCATGAGCAACCAACTAAATCTTTCTTCTTTCTTTTTTTTTTCTTTCTCTTCCTCTACAATCTGAATGCTAAATGGTACAGGTGATTTTAAAATTGAATTTTGTATAAAACAATGACTAAGTAAAAATACATTGTTTGCATATGCATAATTATCTTAATTATTCAATTATGTTAAGATGCCTTTCTACCACAACACATTCTTATGGAAGAACAACTGACCACCTCAATGTTTCTCAAAATTTTCACTTTACCTTCCATGCTAACAGTATTAATACAGCTGGAGATCTCTAGTTTTACAACTTGGAAATTATAATTACATTTGTACATTCAAATTAGCTGATTGTCTACATTTTACGGATGAGGAAACAAAAATAGCTAGCACCGGTGGTTCTTGCCTGTAATCCTAGCTACTCAGGAGGCTAAGATCTGAGGATCTTGGTTCAAAGCCAGCCCAGGCAGGAAAGTCTGTGAGACTCTTATCTCCAATAAACCTCCAGAAAACCAGAAGGGGTACTATAGCTCAAGCCATAGACTGCTAGCCTTGAGCTGAAGACTGCAGGGATACTCCCCGACAAAAATAAATAAATAAATAAAACATCTATTTCAAGACCATAAATTAAACCATGTAACCGTAAAAACATAAATTTGCATCTCCTTTCAAGAACTAATATTGAAATTTCAGATTTTTAAATTACAATTTTTAAAAAGTTTTCAAGAGTAAAGTAAAATTAAGAATTATTTCCATAAAAATACATCAAAGGGAGTCCTTTAGTATTGCATAACTCTCTGTAAGAAATGTATGCCTCATAGCAGAAGATTCACATAAAGAAACTTTATTATTATTATTATCATTATTTTAAGTTTAAGCAGTCTCATTTGTAACAGACTGGTATGAATAAGACTCTCTAAGTTTTACTGTCTAACAGATTGCAACAAAAGACTATTTCCAAAAATAGATTCCATTTGCTGTCTGATCTCTATCTTTCACCAAATATGGCAAATATTCTATCAGTCATCTCATATTTTTAATACCTTCAATTAAATTTTTCATGTAATTTCTAGAGTTAAAAGGTGTAAGTTTTTTTTAATCATCTTGATTTTGAAATAATCATGATCCTTTTAGAAAAAACATGTTATTTGCTTCTTTATAAGAAACAAACTGAGGCCGGGTGCGGGTGGCTCACACCTGTAATCCTAGCTACTCAGATCTGAGGATCACAGTTCAAAGCCAGCCCAGGCAGGAAAGTCTGTGAAACTCTTATCTCCAATAAACCACCAGAAAACAGGAAGTGGGTGCTGTGGCTCAAGTGGTAGAGCATTCACCTTGAGTTGCAGAGCTGTGGGACAGTACCCAGGCCCAGAGTTCAAGCCCCATGACCAACAAAAAAGGTGGGACTTTAAATTTAAGAGACCCCAGAGTTCCCTATTACATAAGCTAGGAATAAAGAAAATTAAGTAGACCAGAAATGGCTTACATGAAAAGGTACAATACTGATTTTAGTATGTGGTACTGTTCCTCTAGCCACTGAATGTTGGTACTAAGGCAGAAAGCAGTGTAACAGTAAGGAAACAAACAAATAAAGGAGAAACCATATAATACTCAATACAAGTGCATAGAGACAGATCAAAAGTAGGAAAACAAAAGAAACAGAAATCATATTGTTGAAATAATCAATAACCTAGATAATAGTGCACAAGATTTTAAACATGAAATGATTGTTAATAGAAAAAGCCAATTAGGTTACTCATGTCAACAATAATGTATGTTCTAACACCACATTATACCATCATAAGGCAGAATAAAAATTTTAAAGCATTGGTTTACCTAGCAAATACATACTGATCAAATATATCATTCTGACTTTTTCTTCACTACTCTATCAATAAAATTTTGTAGTTTTATACATACTTATTGTTTTGGCTACCGTTAACCAAATTATTTGAAGGCATTTGACATTTTGACATAAGGAGCGTGCATATGAAAGAAGAAGGGGGATAGATAATACTTAAGTTCTTTTCCTCTTATAGTTCCACTTAAACTTATATTTGGCATAAATAAATAATCATGACTTGTTATGATAATTAATGGATTAAAGTCATTGTATACCCCTTCACTATAAATGTACAAATATCAAGATCATTTTTTCATAAAAGATAATGACATGATTCCATCTTAAGCCAGAAGCAACACCATATCTTTAAAACACTTCTGTGAGACAAAGTTTGAATATTTTGAAATGCAAGAAAAACACTCAGGCTAAACAAGTGACCACCTGTAGGGAAAGTCATGTTTTTATCATCTTATCATCTACTTTACATACATATATGTAAATCAATGTGCTAAAAATAACAATTTCATCTTTTATAGATACTATAAGCATTACAGTCATGCAGAGTGACAGAGAGAGAAAATGTGATGTAAAGAAATTGCATAAAAATGGAATCTAAGAATTAAAATTAAATCAGAATTAAGTGAATTAGAGTCCAAAAACACTATAGAAAGAAACAACAAAACAAAGAATTGGTTCTTCAAAAAAATTAATAAAATTGACAGACTCTTAGCAAATCTTATCAGAAAAAAAGAGAACACACCCAAATAAACAAAATCAGAGCTGAGAATGGAAATTCACTACAGAAACAACCAAGATTCAGAATGTAATAAGGAGATACTTCTCAAACTTTTATGCTAATAAGGTTGGGAATCTGAAAGGTATGGATCAATTTCTAGATATTGACATGCCCGAACTAAACCAAGATGATTTATACCAACTTAACAAACACCTACCAAGCATCAAAATAGTAGCAGCGATAAGAGACCACCCACCCAAGAAAAGTCCAGGACCGGATGGATTTACAGCTGAATTATACAAGGCCTTCAAAGCAGAACTCACATCAATACTCCTCTAATTCTTCAATGAAATTGAAAATGAAAGTTCAGTACCAAACTCTTTTCATGAAGCCATCATAACCCTCATCCCAAAACCAGGCAGGGACTCATCAAAGAAAGAGAACTATAGACTCATTTCTTTGATGACCATCAATGCAAAGGTTATCAACAAAATTTTGGATTGGGGGCGGGGGGAAGGATGGGAAGGGATGGGAAGGGGAAACAGAGGAGGCTACAATGCTTAATAAGAAATGTACTCATTATCTTGCCCATGTAATTGTAACCCCTCTGTACAGTATTTTCACCATAATTTTTTTAATCCCTGAAAAAAAAAATTGGCCAATCAACTTCAATGACTCACAAAAAAATTCATACACCACGATCAAACAGGATTAATTTCAGGGATGCAAAACTGGTTCAATATATGCAAATCAATTAATATAATTCATCACATCAACAAGAGCAAGGATAAGAACCACATGATTATCTCAGTAGATGCAGAAAAAGTGTTTGGCAAGATCCAACATGCCTTTATGATGAAAGCTGTGGAAAAACTAGGAATCCATGGAAAACTCCTCAATTCAATAAAGGCTGTGTATGGCAAACCTACAGCCAACATTATACTTACGGTGAAAAGTTAAAGCCATTTCCTCTAAATTCAGCAATGAGACAAGGATGTCTACTCTCTCCACTCCTCTTCAACTTAGTATTAGAATGTCAAACTAGGGCAATAAGACACGATGCAAAAATAAAGGGGATCCAAATTGGGGAAGATGAAGTAAAACTCTCCCTCTTTGCAGATGATATGATCTTATATTTAATGAACCTCATGAACGCCACTCCCAAGTTTTTTGAGCTGATCGGAAACTTTAGAAAAATAGCAGAAGTCAAAGAGGATACAAGTGTTTTTCTTTTTCTTTTTGTTTTTCCTTTCTTGCTATTTTTTCTAATTTATTTATAAGGTACCATGTGATTTTTTTGTTGCTTTGTATGTCCCTCCCCTAGGGTATAAACCCTGTTTTCACTGTATTTGATATTGGTATATTTTGGGGAGGGAAAGGGAAAAATAAATTGTTTAAATAGGAATACAGGTTGACACAATGCAACAATGAGATGTACAAGACACTATGTCGGAAAATGAACTTTACAATTTAGGTGTGGGGGGTGAGTGTAGTTGTGGAGATGGAAAGGAAGGGATGGTAGGGAAAAAACTAAGGAGGAGGCAACAACACTTGATAAGAAATGCATTCATTAACTTGCTCATGTAATGGTAACACCTAAGTACAGTATTTTCACAATAAAAAACATTTAAAAAAAAGAAATCAATGGCTTTCCTGTATGCCAATAACGAGAAGAGTGTGGCTGAAATTAGGAAAGAAACCCCTTTTGTAATAGCCTCACCAAAAAAAATAAAATAGTTAACTAAAGAGGTGAAGGACCTCTATTATAAAAACTTTAAAAATCTGAAAAAAAAATAAAGCAGATCTAAGGAAGTGGAAAAATTCCCATGCTCCTGGACTGGAAATATTAACATCGTGAAAATGGCAATACTTCCAAAGGCTCTATACAAATTCAGTGTGATACCTATTAATATCCCAACCTCATTCTTCAAGGAAATAGAACAGGCAATCCAAAAATTCATATGGAACAATAAAAGACCCCAAGTAGCAAAAGCAATTCTTAGCAGAAAGAACAATGCTGGAGGAATATCAATTCCAAATTTCAAACCCTACTCCAGAGCCATACTAAGTAAAACACCTTGGTACTGGAACAAGAACAGACCTGAGCATCAATGGAATAGGACTGAAGACCCAGAAATGAACCCACACACCTATAGTCACCTAATCTTTGACTAGGGAGCTTAAAAAAATAAAATAAATGGAGGGGAAGGGAAAAAGCAAATCGTTTAAATAGGGATACAGGGGGAACCATTGCAACAATGAGATGTACAGTCATTATGTCAAAAACGAACTTTACAACTTTGGTGGGGGGGGAGGATTGGGTGGGGGAGCAAAGGGAGGATGGGAAAGGATGGGAAGGGGAAACAAAGGAGGAGGCTACAATGCTTGATAAGAAATGCACTCATTATCTTGCCCATGTAATTGTAACCCCTCTGTACAGTATTTTCACAATAAAAAAATGGAAGAAAGACAGCCTTTTCAGTAAATGATGCTGGCAAATTGGTTAAACACCTGTAGAAAACTAAAACTAGCTATGTATATATCACCCTGCACCAGAATCAACCCCAAATGGATCAAAAATCTTGAAATAAAAGCAGACACCCTGAAAACATTACAGGAAGGCATAGGATAAACTCTAGGGCTCTTTAGCACAGGCTGAATTTTTCTTAATAAATATCCAGAAACACAAATCAAAGAAAGGTTGGACAAATGGGATTGCATGAAATTGCAGAGCTTCTGCATGACAAAAGATATAGCAAGCAAGATCAATAGAAAGACCATGCCTTGGGAGAACATCTTCACTAGCCATTCAACAAACAAGGGTCTCCTATCTAAAATGTACTTAGAACTCAAAACATCAAATCCCCCAACAACAAATCCTCAAAGAAACAACTGCCCGATTAATAAGTGGGCTATATACTTAAAGAGAAACTTCTCTGAAGAAGAAATAAGAATGGCCAATAGACACATGAAGAAATGCTCATCTTTTCTTTTCTATCCATAAAAGAAATGCAAATCAAGACAACATTGAGATTTCACCTCACCCAAGTAAGAATGGCTATAATCAAGAAATCTAGTAACAACAGATGATGGAGGGGATGTGGCCAAAAGGGAACCCTACTGCTTTGTTGGTCGGAGTGTAAACATGTTCAACCACTTTGGAAAGCAGTATGAACGTTCCTCAAAAGACTCTACGTAGAGCTCCCCTATGACCCAGCAATCCCACTTTTGAGAATTTACCCAAATAATCACAAACAAGGTCATACCAAAATTACCGACACAGACATGTTTTTGCCACATTATTTACCTTGGCTAAGATATGGAACCAACCCAGACGCCCCTCAGTAGATGAGAGAAAGAGAGAGAGAGGACTTCTATGCCTCCATCAGAAAGAATGGCATTGCCCCATTTGTTAGGAAATGAAAAGACTTGGAAAAAATTATATTAAATGAAGTAAGCCAGGTTCAAAGAAACATAGGTCCCATGGTTTCCCTTATTTGCAATAACTAGTACATGTGTATTACACATAGAAAAGATCAAAAGCTATATACATATGACCATATAAGATGATGTTAAGCATTAATGAACCCCATGACAGTGACACAGTGGTTTCTTCTTTCTTGCTATTGTTATTAATGTACTTATAATACACTATGTGATTCTTCTGTATGTTCTTCCCCCATGGTATAACCCCTGTTTTCACTGATTCCGGTGCCCTGCATCTTGCATATACTTTTTTATGATTTGGGGAGGGGAAAGGAAATAACAAAATGTTGAAATAAGCATACAGGTTGACCCATTGTAACAATGAGATATATAAGACACTATGTTGAAAACAAACTTTATAATTTGGGGGGGGGAGAAGGGGGGAAGGGGGGAAGGAAGGGAGGAATTGGAGAGGTCAAGAGGGAAGGGATGGTAGGGGGAAAACAAAGGAGGGGGCAACAATGCTCGATAGGAAATGTACTTATTACCTTACTCATGTAATTATAATCCCTCTGTATAGTATTTTTACAATAAAAATATACATGGAAAAAAGCATACAAAATAGATAAAGTAGAAGTAAAATCAGATTAAGAAAAACTATTTAGAATTGTTTAATGGTATGATTACAGAAACATACTCTATGTGAATTAAATCATGACTTGTTAGTTATCACATTTTAATAAAATTTAGTAATATAAGTAGAGAAACAAAACAAAACAGGGCTGGGAAGGTGGCTCAGTGGTAGAGCGCTTGCCTTGCATGCCTGAGGCCCTGGGTTCGATTCCTCAGCCCCACATAAACAGAAAAAAAAAAGCCTGAAGTGGCGCTGTGGCTCAAGTGGTAGAGCGCAAGCCTTGAGCTGAAGAGCTGAGGGACAGTGCCCAGGCCCAGAGTTCAGGCCCCACAACTGGATCCCCCCCCCAAAAAAAAAACACAGAGAAAATGGAACAGCCAGACATAAGACAGAAATCCAAACTCATCATCCAGAATTGGTTTCCTTTAAATCAGAACTCTTAGATAATTGACGCTTGAAATTCCGAGGACTGTTATCTACTTTATCATTTTTGCAACAATAAGAATCCTGCCAAGTGCTGGTGGCCTTTAATCCTAGCTACTCAGGAGGCTGAGATCTGAGGATAGCAATTTAAAGCCAGCCCTGGCAGGAAAGTCTGTGAGACTCTTACCTCCAATGAACCACTCAGAAAACCGGAAGTGGTGCTGTGGTTCAAGAGGTAGAGTGCTAGCCTTGACCTGAAGAGCTGAGGGACAGCATCCAGGCCCAGAATTCAAGCCCCAGGACCAAAATAAAATAAAATAAAATCTATAATGTGTCTTATTTTGTGGGAAAAAAACAAAGAAGTATCCTGTATAAAATACATTCAAACCACATGAAATTAGTCTTTCATAAGATCAAATCTCATCTGCAAAACATCTTTGCTTCATAAAAATGTTACCAGAGCAACTATCCATGAACATAAATGTATATATGTATAGATATATTCAATTACATGCATTACATGGGAATTTTATTCAAGTATACACACACATATAGACAAATGGTGGAAGCATTTTGGAAAAGCATGTAACAACAAAATAATCAAAAAAATTGTATTACTAATTAGATATACAGAAATGACTCAAAAAAATATTTGACCAAGACAGAAGAACTTAAACTTTGTATTTTGAAGGGAACTTATTTGTTTTTTATTTTTTTAATCCAACAATTTATATAAAACAGACAAAGATAGTATTTAAAAGTAACCTTGGAAAGGTTTTCCACCTAGAAATATCAATAGTTAAATGATTGTTATTGTCCTTCCCCTCCACAAATTATACCAACATCAAATACAGTGAAAGCCGGGGTTACACTGTGGGGGAGGGACATACAAAGCAACATGGAAATCATCTTATAAATATGTTAGAAACAATTTCATGAAAGAAAAAAAAACATATTTGAATACTTACCTTGGGGTTCATTCCCCTAACATCAACTTATCTTCTGCTTGACTCAGACATATACTGGGGGGTGGGGAATATGGGAAGGAATGGGAAGGGGAAACAAAGAGGAGGCAACAATGCTTGATAAGAAATGTACTCGCTTTCTTGCCCATGAAATTGTAACTCCTCTGTATGGTATTCTCACAATAAAAAATAAATGAACTTAAAAAAGTAAAAAAAGAAATATCAATATATTAGAAACCTTGGAATTTTAGTTTTTTTTCTTTTTATGTGAATATAGGAAAGGATGTATGCACTGTGATCTTACAAATATTAAAATAATAGAAGGAACTGTTGTAAATTACACTAAAGTTGCCAGAATCTTCTAAGTGTATATGATGGCTCCACCTTGCATCTTTTAAATGTTAAATATGATGTCAAATCCTCTGTGCTATTTCACAGGAAATTCCTACATGAAATGGGAATCTGAAGTAGTTGACCCTAGAATCTCTTCCAAATTTAAAAATGTATGACTATCTTCTAGAATTCACAGGAAGTTTCATAATTACCATCAAGTTTCAAATGTTTCAAAATCACTCTTCATTTTTCATATATATGATAGGATCGAGTCTATTTTTTCCAGAATCTGTATGTCCAAATCTGCTTCCTCTCTAAAATTTATTTATAACCCTAAAATCAATACTCACAGAGTTTCATGGTCATTTGTGGACATGTGCGAAGCACTGAAAAATCTCATTTGCCTGAAATGCACTGTCCCCATTAAGGTCAAACAAGGTAATAGTCTGCTATTCTGTTTTTGCTCCCATATTAAAAACAAGTGTCCTGTTTATATAGCTGTTGATTTTCCCCCTCATTTTTGTGCATAAGGTAATTATTTCAGACTTTAAAATATCTCTGAAGGAGAGTGCCAAAGTACTATAAGGTTTTTCCCAAGAGTGAGAAACCTGTGATGTGCCTTAGGGGGAAAGTATCTGTGTTAGATAAGCTCTCTGCCCAGGCAAGATTTTTATTGCCTTTGGCATGAGTTCAATGTTAATGAATCAGAAATGTATAATAAACATTGTGCTCAAATAGAAACACACATAAATCAAGGTTAGGGATTGATCTGTTGACAGAAAATATTGAGATTACAGGTTCATGGGCATCAAGTCCATGTTTATCCAAGTAGCAAAGATTTGGTACTAATTAAGCCTGTGTCCCAGAGATTTTATAGAACATAGACAGAATGGACCAAAATTTCCTACACAAAGCAGCTATGTAGTCATAAAAGCTCTCCAAGGGTTTTACGACTGGAATATGAAAAGATCTAAGTTAAAATTTGCTTCACAAATAGAAAAACTACAGATCGGCAATTTTTACTGTGCTCTTTGTGAATCAGTGATGATGTAATCATGCTTAGGGCAAAAAAAATCTTTATAGCAGGAAATCTTGTTCTCTATATACATGCATAATCTTTTAGGGCTCCCCTTTACTGCCACAGTATTAGCCCAAAATAGCTTAGGTAATATCTAGAAACAATTTTGTAACAGATAAGGTAGTGTTTTTTTTTGTTTTTTGTTTTTTATGTGTTCACTTCTGTGTAGTGAAAGCTATAACTACCAGTCAACCAGGTGGCTAGTTATTAGTGCCAAATTGAGAGTAGCAGATCTGAGATTCTGGCTGCCTGCCTCTGATCATAGAGAAAAACATGCCCTGCTCTGTGTTTTTTTCCTGAAAACTTCCAAGTCAAAATTTTTTATAAGGATTTTTACCAAACCTGAGAAATCCAATGGATTATTAAGTGATCATTAGTACTGGATGAAATACTCAAAATTTACTGTACATGTTTACAGGGCTCAAGCTAGTGAAATCCACTCTCTTGCTCAATTGTAAACAATATTAAAAATTGCATTTGACACTATACATTTTGATGAATAGTTGTACAGTTAGGAGATTTGTTCTTCAGAATCTGTCTTTTATTGGTATTTTTTCCCCTTCAGTTCTGTATTTCAAGAATTAAAAAGGAAATACAAAGTCCCTAAAATTGGGATGGGAATTACTTGTCTCAGAACATATATTTGCTATATTAAAACTGGAAGCAAAAGCTTTTATACATTTGAACTAGAGGTTTAAAATACAACATTAGATTAAATTTCTAAGGCCATTGTCCAACCATGAAGATAACTTTTGGAAGATTATGGCATAAGATCATTTCCATTTGGCTATCTGAGCCTCATTGGAAATACTTATGTTCCCTCATATTGGTTCAAATTGAGCTTTCATGGGAGACAACATACAAAGGATCCTTGAGTTGATTTAATTTTTATTCTGAAATCCACAGGGTGTGAGCTCATGTCAGGAACATATTAAGAAGGAAGAACCCACTTTCACAAACACTGAATCCAACAAAATGAAGTAAAGAGACTGCCTGCAGTATTATAAGTGGGGAAAAATTAACTCCATAGTCCAAATAACATGAAGTCCATTGGGGTGACAAACAAGGAAACACGTTTCAGAACAATCTTTCCTCAATTGTCAGTGACTGCCTTCCCAGATAGATGTGCCACTATCTTCAGCTTCTGCTTGTATGCATTAATTGTGATAATCAAATTAAAATGAACCAAGAATCTCCCATGTCATTATCTTCAAGAGTAGCATATTGTGTATTTTCATTTTACTACCAAGTGTTTTTACATTTTATAATATTCTTTTATAACAGTAAGTTTAGTGATATCTAAAACCATACAATCTGGAAATATAAGCAAAGATGCAAGCTAATAATTCCCATATATTTGCCCCAAATGAAATAACATAAACTGTTGTCTCAATATTTACAGCAAAAATCTTCTAGGTTATCATGTACTCTATCTACCTTTCCAGTAAATTCTAAAAGGTGAAAGATGATTCCTTGAATTTGCAATAACATATAAGGTAATAGAAGATGTAGGATCATTGTCATCTAAATATACATCATTCAGGTTTTGGAATAAAAAGAGCAGCATTAACTTTAGAATACAGATTCCAAATGTGGAACTAGGTCTTAACTCACTAAAAGCTCTACAAATTTATCCAAGGAAGCAATAAAGTTATTTGATGGTTTTAAAAATGTCAAACAAAATAACGTAATATATTTGAAATATTGAATATTATTAAGGATATAAATAATTTATTAATGTTCTTTATTTTTATTTATTTAATTAATTTACATACTTAGTTATTTTGGTGATGGCACTTCGGACTGAACTTAAAGAATTTTATTTGTCAGGAGTAAATTTCTTTTGTTTGATTGCACAAGAGAGTTCTGCTACACAGTTATGAAATAAAGTCATACTGTGGTCAAAATGATGTTTATGACAACTTCTTTCATTGTCTCTAGGATATCTAAGTGTTGAGATAGTAATTTTTCCAGTGTCATTCAATAATGATAACATGTAATTTTTTTCCTAATGCTAATTGCTCCCTTATAATATTTCCTTCCCAATTAATTCAGTGTCTTTGTATCTTTGAGCACCATGGATTTATTCCATCTTACTGAGTAATGCTTTCCCTTAATTTTCAATGATGTTTTTCTAAAGTAGCATATTAATTTGTAAGACAGTGATATTAGACAATATGATCCATTCTAAAATTTGGGGGCAAAGAGAATATATCAGGTCCTATGTCTTTTATGGAAAATACAAAGTATATTAAGACAATGGACGATAATATTATTTTAACTAATAAGAGAAATGCTTATCCTTTCTATCATAAATTCACTTAATGAGTAGCACAGATTTTAAAAGGAATATTTTGTGGTAGGGGAAATAAAAACACAACCAGAAGGACAAAGGATGAGTAAATTAATTCATTATATTCCATGTATATTATGTAAGCGTTGAACTATGTAACTTGAAGAAATAGACTTGGAAAAAAATTACATGATAAGTAAACCAGACCCAAAGAAACATCGATTGCATGGTTTCCCTTATCTTTTGTAACTAGAATGTGCCTATAAATCTACAAGTAATCACATTGGATGATTCAAAAAGAAAAAGAAAAAAAAGGCAAAAAGTATGTGGAACATATGTTATACAGGTTTCTAGACATACACACAGTGAGACCAAAGGAGGATATTCTTATGAGAGGATCACAGAGGCTCAAGAGCTATTTGCATATGATCATATAAAATAATATTAATTGGGTGAACTCTAAGAAATGAAAACAAAAGTGTTTTGTTTTGTTTTCTTTTCCTTTCTTGATGTTTTTGTTTTCTGTACCTTTTTTCTTATTGACATGTCTATCTGTTTGGGGAGGGTAAGGAGGAGCACAGAAATGATGTGACAAATTAGGAACACATGCAGCAGTGATACTCACTATACACTATGTTGAAAATGAACTACACAACTTGTGAGTGGGGGTGAGAAGGAAAAACGGGGAGGCAGTTCAAAAGAAATGTATTCATTATCTGACACGTAACTGTCAACCTTCTGTATGTCACATTTACCAGATACACACACACACACACACACACACACACACACACACACACACACACACAAAACAGAAAGATAAGAAAAAATATCTACTTGCTCAATTAAAATGTCTGACAGTGAAAAATAAAATAAAAAGCCATGAACTCTCCCTGAGCCTTTGGGTAACCATGAACTTGTGCCTGGATGTAATATTGGAATGAAACCCCTCAATATATTGAGTGTGTATTTATTAAAAAAATAGATGAGGGAGAACAATAGCAGTGATTATATTCAGATGTATTTTAAACATAATATTATTTTTGAAATTGTAACCAAAATGGTACAAAATTATGACAATTTTAATAAATACATAAAGCTGTCAAAATATAATATTTATATTTATAATGACTATAATAATAGAAATTCTGAAGGGCTGGTAATAAAATATAAGCTATGTGATAAAGTTCTTTGTATTCAACTGCATTTCACAATAAGGTAAGGTGTGACTTAGGGAAATTCACACACTGTGAGTCTCACCACTGTTTCCTTGCATCCACAATTTAAACATAAGGATGACAAAAAAATAAGCTTAAGTTTTGTTATTCATTAATATACTACAGTAATGAAAACTAAATTCTAACTACTCTTCATTTCAGCATAAAATTGGATTTCTTAACTTTTAACATTAATTACAGTAAATAAACTAAATTGATAAACCTTTAATATATTTTATCAAAATCACAAACTAAACATAGAATAAAGGTGGGAAAATGGAATTAATCAGACTTTGATTGAATTAGAACATCCTATTTGTTAATCTGCCTGAATTTCTAGGAATCAATTAAGACAATAGGAATAGATTCAAATACTCTGTTAGATACCTGGATTTTAGGAATTGTCCCAACTTCCTTCTTACCTAAGGACAAATAAATCTTCATTTGAATTAGGCTTTTGAATGTTTAAGGAATAATTATTTATGATTCATTACTGTCACTATCATTTTCAAATATTGAGGGTTTGGTATAAATATAGCCTAAACATATTTATTCAAATTATCAGTAAAAGCCATAATTAATTAAAGAACTCTATAATAGTATATGTAATATTGACACTTGAAATAAGGGAATTATAAAAATTGATGAAAATATATTTATTAGGACTTATTTATACTGATCTTGGCAGGCACTCTTCAAACTTCGAGAGTTAGAAGTGGAAAAGCAGTGTCTGTGCCAAATTCCTTCAAAAATGTTACACACTCTAATATAGTGTACATGACAAGCCTGAAGTGTTGAAAGGAAGCCATTTGAATTTTCTAAGCACAAAAAAGGCATCTGGAAAATTACCTAACAACTGAAACATACTATTCACATTTTCTGGAATCTCAAAACGCTGAAAGGATGTTCAGCTGGTTCTGAGTTTACACTAATTTGCAAGCTTTTGAACAAGTATAACCATGTCAAAAAATAGGTGCCCTTTGGAGGGCACATCATTACTGGAATGTGATTTTAGTAGAAGAAAAATAAATTAACCTTCATTTAGTTACTTTTATATTACAATTCCTATTAGAGCATTAATAGTTACTGTGATGTAAAGATGAATTTACAGATAATAACAGGTAACAAGGGTGATAGTTCATTCTTTGTTCTGGTCCCAAAGGCTATCAAGCATAGAATTAGCTAGATAAATCATCCAAATTGTTTGTAGAATATTTACAAAAGGGGAAAAAAAAGACACAGCTAGTATCAGCCAGTCTGATTTTGCTAACAACTTTCCATTTTCACTTCAGGGAGATGGAATGATGGCGCAGTAGAAAATCCCCATCTATACCTTTGTGCACAACCTTCCCTTCCAGTGATAACAAAGTTAACCAACTAATAGTCATCCCCAAGACACACTGAACCATCATCAGTTACACTCCATAATTGTTACCCCCTACTTAACTCTTTCTATTTGATAACCATTCTTCCTTACCCCTTTATTGTATTTTCCCTGTCACATACTCTATATGATTAAAGACCAAGTATTAATGTAGCTGTTTACGTAATTTCTGTTCTTTTACCACACTCATGGGCATCAAAATAACATTTGCAACTTTACACACCTTGTACATCATTGTAAATGGGCTATAAGAGCCATGAACATCGTTACCACCATTTTGGTAGCAAGTACTCTTTCTCTTAGAAAATACCTCCCTCTAATTGCTTTTTAATTTTCTTTGAGATAGTATCTTATCAAGATTATCTAAGTATGGTATGGATCTCTGTCTCCGTCCTCAGTTTCCCAAATGCTGAAAATACTGGTATGTGACACTACACCTGACTCTACAAAATTCAATTTCCCCACAGGGGTTTGAAATAAAAATTCAACTCCTAGAAATAATGGTAATCACATTGAATTAGTCTCAGACAGCTGCTGGACACTCCGATTATTTAGGCCAATGTTAGTTTTCCCTTAAGCAAGCTTATTTTTGGTTTCTATTACTTGAAAATAAATAGCTAGAGAATGGAAATTAATAGTCACACAGATTACTAAGCCCCACATCCAGAATTGACAATATTTTGCATCTAATTTAAGTATGGAAATCAATTCTGCTTTTAGGAACATAAAATCCACCTGAAAATATTGTTTCTCTCCCCTTCCTCTTCACTTTTTTAACAAATTATCATATTCATCTTCGATTGTCATGAGAGAGAAAGCTTTTTAAATATTTGGGAATTAAAAAAATATCAGTGGTGACTTTGTTGAAATTATACTATCTGATTACAGATTAATCATAAACACTATTAGCATTGATTACAAAAAAGATACAAGAATGTGTCCATTAATGTTTAAAATCAGGTATCAATTATCTTGCAAACAATTCATATCTTTATATTAATTTATAAAATTTTCTAAAGACAGTTTTTTTCTTTGTGTTTTACTGAGGTTAGAACTAAGGGCTTCATCCTTGCTCAGTTCCCATGATTGCCTATCATTGTACCATGTGAATTACAAATCCAGCCTGGCTTTTTGATAGTTATTCTGGAGATGGGTTCTTATGGATTTTTCTGCAGGGACTGAATTTGAACTGTAATCCTCCAGACCATAGCCTCCTAATCAGGATTACATGCCTGAGCCATCATGTCTTGGCTCTAAAGTTTTTATTTTTAATGTAAAAGCTATATAAAGGTAAATCATCAAGACTTTCATTAGACTTCATCTTAAGATAAATTTAAATTCACAGTATATTGAGCAGAAGGTACAAAATCATTTTCCCACACATATCCTCTATGCTTATGGAGTAATATATATGTTAATAATTACTGAGTTTACAGTGACATATCACCATTATGCCCATTCAGGGTAGTTTGCACTGCTTTTCTACTTAATGTACGTTCTGTGACTTTAGAAATGTATAAAGATATGTACACACATTTACAATCGGATAATTACTTTCACTGATGCTAAAGTTTGTGCTTGCCTATTCATACTTCCTTCTCCTCCAATTCCCTAAACAATCACCAATCTTTTTACTATCTCTGCAGTTTTACCTTTCCCAGAATGTCAGTATGATTATGTCCTACTTATTTTATCTATTCAAGAATTCAGAAAAACAGTGTTTCCACCATAAAATTATTTTATAAAATACTATCAGAGCAAGATCAAATACTCAAACAAAAATGAGGATCATTTCAGCAACATATTTGTTAAATTACTTAAATTATTAAGAGATTCAGACATAGGTTTGTAGCAATCCTTTTATTACTTTGTAAATGTGCTTTGTCTTAAAGGGCAATTATACCAACACTCATTTACATGAAACCTTCCAGTTAATGGATAGAATTATATTCTTGAAATCCATAACCTCTCATGTTTTATTAAATATGATGAGATCATTAAATATTAAATATATCTTTTTAGTTGTGTATCATCAGCATATATAATAGTCAATGAATTAAGCACTTCACTTAAGTATTAATCAATTTTCTCCATAAAAATATATATGCCTATCAAATTCTTTTAGCTTATTTATCCTATTTTTAAGTACCTAGCCTTTCTCTTTTTGTTACTGTAATTTTATTTAGTTTTCTTTAAATTTTGAACATAGAGTAAGTATATTGAATAGGGTAGAAAATAATCAAAATACTTAACCTTTGCAAAGTTGTTTCTAAGTGACAATGTGCTAAAATAAAAATTAATTCAGTTAATCTTCCCACTAACACTATGGGATTTGTAGTTTATTAAAAAAACTTTATGTTTATAGCTAATGAAACTAAAAAGCATACACAAAATTAAATGCAACTTAGTAAGGAAAAAACAAATTATTAAGAGGTCTAATTTTGATTAAAATTAAAAGTTGACCACTAAGAAATATTGGCTCTTGTCCATTAGCTAAATATTTGTTTTTAAGTATAATGTAGAAATCCATAAAATAAAATATATACTTCTTGGAATTCAAGCTAAAATTTTAGTCATGTAACAATTGATAATAACATAGAATTTGTACATTATAAACACACAAAACCAGCTAATAAACTGCTGAATATATTAACTCTAATTTCTATGGTTAATGGCTTATCTATTTAAATTACTACAGACTTTATAATATAATCCTCATAAACCTGCTAAAAGCTAGGACAGCAATAATTCCTCCAGGGGGAAAGAAGAAAAACAAAATCAAGGTGAAAACATGGAATATTTTGCCAACCTTGCTTGAAGTTATTAGGTATAAATTAGCTATAAATCTTCTGCCATTTAACCCACAGATAAAAGAATTCTAAAGCCACATGAGCTGCTTTAGATGAGGTATAATACATTTATTTTTATTTATTTATTCATTATTTTTAGTTTTTGTCATGACAATGCTCACATCAAAATTAGCTGTTAAAAATTACACATTAGCTACTCAGGAGGCTGAAATCTGAGGATTACAGTTTAAAGCCAGACCAGGCAGGAAATTTCATGAGACTTATCTCCAATAAACCACTAGAAAACTGGAAGTGGTGCTGTGGCTCAAGCGGTAGAGCACTCGCCTTGAGCTGAAGAGTGCAGGAACAGCACCCAAGCCCAAAGTTCAAGCCCCACGACCAACCAAAAAAAAAATTACATGTTAAAGAGCATTTTCTAAATTGCTTAGTAATTTTAAATTTTAAAATAAAATATTGTATATAGCAGATTGTGAGAGTTCACAATCTCCTTGGGGAGTAAGAGAAGAAATTATATAATTTTGTTTTTGTTCATGTAAGGAAATACTTGATGCAGAATTTCAAGATTGAATTGAAAGGAATCTAATAAAGTGATGTTTAACCAAAGTCTAAAGAAGCCAAATATCCAAAGCATGTAAAAGGATGAGCAAGAGGAACCAGGTGATTAAACTAATTCAATGAGTATGGCAGAAAGCAGCAGATGAATAAGTAAGAAAAAAGGTAAAGAAAATCATTGGCCAATAAAATTGTCAAAGCGAAGCACTCTGAGACTATACATATAATCATATTATCAGATCCATCTTTTGAATGTAATCATGTGAAAAGAGAGTTAAATTTGTTGAGCATTAAATCTGTTGATGAAGGCAAATATTCACTGAAAATGTATTACATACAAGGCTTTTGATAGGAGTCATGAATGAATTAATGAATGACACAGCTAAAACCCTGGTTTCTAAATAGTTTATACACCCAGAAGCATTCTCTTAAGTAGGATATTACAAAAATAATACCAGTATTAGTTATAAGTTAACCTAAAATACACTGTCAAAAGGAAACAAATCAGAAATTATAGCTTTATGAACAACATGAAAGCTGGTACCAATTAAAGCCTTACTAATATATATGGAATCTAGAAAGAAAGAGAAAACATTAAAAAATACTTTTAGGAGAAGGAAGTGCTTCTTGCTCTATTTCTCACAGACAATCCAAAATAGGCAGGTAGTAAGGCCAAAAGCGACATCCAACCTGATTGTGCCTAGAATGTGATCAAAAAGTGGATAGGGAGAGTGGGAGCATCACTAAAGCAACTTAGGTGATCTTATTTTTCCTTGGTTTTATTTTGCTTTGTTCTTCCATGTCTTTGGCAATAGCTCTAAATTAGGATGTTCCCAAGAGGCTAATTCTCATCCTTCTATATCAAGATAAGGACTGTGTTCAGTGACTTTATGACAGAATACACACCCTTACAGGGAAGAACTGGGCTCATTTGTCCTTATCAGTTCCACCAATTAGGAAAACAGATGCATCACAGAACAGTTGTGTACATTAGTAGATGGCAAGGCACTGCATGGTCTAGGGAGTTGGGGAAGACAGCTGGACTAGCCATAAACAAATACTAGTCGCTGACTGCTTGGAAATATTCTGCTACTTTTATTTTTTTCTGCTACTTTTAATAAATACACATTAATAGTGACAGTTAATATGACAGTGATTACAGAAACTACACTGTCACATATGCTGAGCCCATTTTTATTCTGTTTAAACCAATTATGGCCTACCAAATTTCAAGAGGTTATATAGTTCTACAAGAAGTGTGAATTGGTTTTTTTTTCTGTGTAAAAACTAATCTAATGAACATCTATAATCTGAGAAAGACAATGATATTCAAAATAGCAGGGAAGTATACTCAGGTACCTGAAGAGGTGATCTTCAGTGTATCAAAGAGAAATTTTCTTGAAGGACAATTGGAGCTACACTTTAGTTCACCATCACAACTAGTAAAGGAAATTGGTTTAACCCCATATAGTGTCTGGTATTCCCCCAAAGGAGGATTGACTACATGGCACTTGGCAGAACTCCTCATGGGTTCTCTTCTAGATTCCAGTTTTTTTTTTTAAAATCATCACTAACTAGAGCATGTGGTAAGTCAGCCAGGGTCTACAAACATGTAGTCACTGATGTACTCCAGGAAGATCGGTCAGCTCTGGACAAAGCAAACCATAGTAGAACACAGATACAAAAGTTAGTTATGGAATCCTGTTTTTCCTAATGTGGGTAGGAAGTTTTCCATTCTTTCCTCAAATTTTGCTTTCTAATTTAGAAATGAAAAAAAAAAACAATATAATGAGAAAAACTAAAGAGCTCTTCTCATCCTTAAATAAACCCATCTCTGCAGCATCAACACTTCTTTGGACATTCGTTTGAGACTTGCATTTCCTATCATAGATGCATGAGATGCAGTAGGGATGTTGCCACTTCATTCAAGGAGACATAATACCTCCAAAGGCTTGCAAAAGTATCAGTGACTAAGTTGGTGACAAGAGATAAAACAAATTCTAATCACTCAGCAAGTCGGGGCTTATGACTGAGAGAAAAGTTAAATAAATATCTTCTGGGAAGAAAAAATGGCAATAGCAAGTTAACTCCAACTGCAATGATTATTGTTTATCTCTCACTTCCATGTGGTATTTCCTCATTCTCCATGTTAAATGCCTTGGTTTTCTTTACCTCTATGTGACTTCCTCTGGAAATAGGCAATGATCATTGTCTGATAAGTACAGGCAGAGACTTTTTTTGGAAATGCTTACTCAGCAGCAACTAGCTATGTCAGAAGAGAACTGCAACCCACTAATGGGGTCAGCTAAGCCAGGGACCACTTTAAGAATATGAAATCATAGTCTGAATTTAAAGTGGTCAATATGGATAAGATCTTTGCCTTGGTTAGATTGGAATCTTTTAATTGCATTGAAGGTACTTCACTTACTGATGCATTAACTGAAGTACATCCAATTTAGACCCACTAGCAATTAGCAGGTCAGCCATGCTACTAAAATAACTGCTTTTATTAATGAGTAGGAACGATTATAAAATACTTTGCTTTTAGTGACATTAAGGCTCATTTCCTATACATCTACAATGATGATGAACACATGAAAATATCTCAAATGGATATGTGTAATGAGTTAATATCAAAGAAGCAAACATTGATGAAGGTGCTTTTTGTACTTAATTATTATTAATGAGCCATGATTAAAAATTATTCTCTAGAGTGATTCAAGTCTCTATGAAAAAGAACTAAAACCCATTATATTATGTCAACCAGTCTAACTTAGTAATATTATCATTTAAAAATCTTGGTGTATTGCTTAAATATTAAAAATAAATAAAATAAGAATTATATTTAAAACATATAACCTTATGAGTTATGTAAAAACATTACTTGTAATATTATACAATTTAGTTGACTTGATTGTTTATTCATATTTAATGATGATGATTAAGAATTAAAGTATCTGCTGTCCATAAAGATTACTGCATGCTAATTCTGAATATTAAAATATGATTATAACCAAGTTCATAAGGTTATAAAAGAATACATATGGTAATATATTAAGCTATGAGCTCTATAAGCATGTATACAGATTTATAAAAAAAGTACAATTTGGGCAGTAAGCAAAAGATTTATATAATTAAATGCAAAATTGATCACATTTAGAACAATAATTCACACACTTAAAAAAATAGATATGTTCCCTTTGGTTTCCTTCTATTTGTGTTTATAAAGAACTATATTCACAATCACATCATCTATTAAATTCCAGTCAGAAATTCTGAAAAAACACAAAGTATCAAATATAGCACATTTACATGATTACCTTAAGTTACCCCTTAAGTCATTACAATACTCTCTTAACCTGTTCAAATGTTTGGCATTTGTAAAAGCCTAGCATCACTTTGGAAATGCTGCAATTTCAATGGAAGTAGGACTAAGAGTGGGAGAACTAGTTAGCACTGAGTGACTGGCATTTGAGGACACAATGAGAATGTCTTTTATGTTCAGTTGAATAGATTGTGCTTTAATTAGTGTTGAAAGAATGATCCTGTAGAGCTTTTCATTAAAAAAAAATCATCTCTGAGGTAGTGTGGAGAGCAGAAGGGAGTGGGGAGCAGATTGGTAAAAGAAAGAATGCATGGCTCTACTGATGGGAGTCAGGAAAGATCTTCACAACGTGGTGGCAGGGAAATGAAAGATAAAGACACAGAAGTTATGGATTAAGCCAATATGAAAGCCAAGGATGAATGTTATGACAATGCAATACCTCAGCTAGGATATTTTGGTGGCTGAAAAGGCAAGGAGTTTTTATAGGAGAAACTCCATGGATTTTATGCATTACTCAACAATAACATTCCATTTCTTATGTTAGTGGCTTATTAAAAAGTCAATAAATATACATTTGAAGTTCATTGACATTTCTTTTTTCTTTTTAACCCACTGAAAACATTGAATTGTAAAAATAAGCCAAAGAAGTGGCTATAGAGGACAAGCATAATTCACAATTAGGGAGAGACAGAAAGTCTCAAAAAACATTTGCAGAACTGTTGTCTAGGACAACAGAAAACAGATGGCATAAAGCTGATACATTGAGGAAAGGACATTTTGAGTATTTTCCACAAAATGAGCCATAAAATATTATGGAAAGACTTTCACCAAAAGTATAAAGAAACATTTTCCAGTTGCCTATAGAGTTTAACGTGTCAAAAATCATTTCCCTGGGATGTGGTACACATTACACTACTCTAGTATCAAAAGTCGTATAATACAGTCTTCATGTTTTTACCATAAGTAGATTAAGTTAGAATTGTTTCTAATATGTTTAAGTAGGAGAACAAAGTTTTCAGGTTACAATGTATTGTCTATTGTGTATCAAAGAAGCATCTAATTATGACAACAGTAAAATGTCTGCCTTAAGCCATGTGTAATGGCTAACCCAAAGATCCTATTCTCAAGCAATAAAAAAGCTGGGCAAAATGGTGTTCCTCAAATACTTAGGAAACATAAACAGGAGAGTTACAATCCAAGCTAGCCAAGGCAAAAAATGTAATACCATACTTGAATAAAAATGAAAGGGACTGAGGATATGACTCAGTCAGTAAGAACACCTGCCAAAGCAAAGTGCAATGTCTTGAGCTCAAACTTAAGTACAACAAAATGATCAAACAAACAAATGCATATCACTATCATAAAAAACAATTTCTCCATTGAAGGAATGCATTGTCTCAGTGTCTAGGGCAGGTAGATCTGCATTTCCTTTAAAATATTCCCAAAAGATAAATATAAACGAAATAATCACCGTTGAATTAATAAAAGGTGTTGATTCATCACCTCAAAGAAAACATCCACAGTAGGAAGTCAAAAAAAAAACATAAAATAGTGCTTATTTTATCATTTACTTATAAATGTTTTGTGGCTAGATAATTTGCAACTATGTCTATCACACTCTATTTTAGCAGAGAACATGAATTTTCTCATTCATATTCATACAACTAAAAACATTTACGTGATTTGAAGCCCCACTTCTGTAGGAATAAAGAACAAAACTTGCATTGCAATGAAAAGGCTAATGTTTGACAGAAAACTCCTCTGGCTGCCATGTCTGAGTTGACAAGTTAAAAGGCAAAAATAATATGGATTAAATGCCTTTACATCCTAGAAGGTGTCTGCTCATCAATAATATTCACTGAAGGCCATTGTGTGTTGAGCACTCCTCTTCGTTTTCTAATTCCCTGCTTGGCTCCAGGCAGAAAGAAAGGGGATGTGGACAATGACTTCTGACACCTCTAAGAACTTTACACAGAAAAGTAGCTTTCACTGAAATGCTCAGGTAATATTTCATCAGCAGTCTTTTGAAAGATATTCATTTGATATCTCAGCAAATTTATTTCATTAGAAATAGGTATCAGGGAAATTTCAGACATGAGAATAAAATTTCAAACAATGTTTCAAGGATAAAACAGCATGCATTTTTATTTAGAAGTTAAAAATAGATGTATAGAGGAAATCTTAAAAGAAAAAAATTCATCTATTGACATTAAGTTTTAGCATAATACAGATTAGAAATAGTCTATAAAATATTTGTTGGAAAAAGAACTGGTGAAAGCAAAATTTGGATCCATTTTAAAGGATCTATCAGTTAAATACCCCCAAATAATATATATATATATGAAAATAAACAGTTAATAAAATATATAAAAACATAGACCTTAAATTTTAAAAGAGGCACCAAATTTTCCTTAACTGAGGTTACAGCAGTTTAAAGAAATAGTCCATTTTTTTTTCATATTTAACCATGCTTTGTAATTCATGTCTACATCCCAGTAATGGTCATTTCATATTTTAGTATTTGATACTCTTCTACTGAATAATTGAACTTATAAAAAATTGACAGAGAATAATATACTTTCTCTTAAGAAATTAGTTTACTATCTACAAACTAATATTAATAGTTTGAACTCAAATTTCAATAAACGCTTTGAATGAATATAGATGGTATTTTCTAGCATTTATATGCTGGTCACACATATATCAAAAATAATGTAACCCCTAATGCCTTAAACTTATTAGTAAAAAATATATATAACCCCAAATAATAATCCAGTTTCCTGTATAAATACACATACTTGTCTTCTATACTTATTTTTCAATTAAATATAATCAGCTGTGTATATCAACTTAAAAAAAAAAAGAGTTAAGGGGCTGGGAAGGTGGCTCAGTGGTAGAGCGCTTGCCTTGCATGCATGAGGCCCTGGGTTCCATTCTTCAGCACCATATAAGCAAAAAGAATAAAGCCAGAAGTGGCACTGTGGCTCAAGTGGTAGAGCGCTAGCCTTGAGCTGAAGAGCTGAGGGACAGTGCCCAGGCCCAGAGTTCAAGCCCCACGACTAAACACCCTCCCAAAAAAGAAAGAGCTAAAAACGTTTTTAGGTTTTGTGTTTCTTAATCCCTGTTATCGAGTTTAAGGTTTAAATCTAGATAAGTAGGCAATATTATCAGTATAAATAAACCTCAAAATACTTATATGCTTGTAAAACACTGTATTATAACCTTATCTTTGTTTTAAGACATTAAGAATGAAAGTCCATTTTATGTCTATTTCTAAAAACACAAACCATCTTTTAGGTAAAAAATGGTTTGTATGTTTATTCTATAACCTTAAAAGTGATGAATTCTAAAAAGTTATTTTTTTTCATCTGAGAAAGTGTTCTTTTAGTGTAACATCAAAAGCATAAATTGGAGAGAAGAAGGGGAAAAACACTAAGAGGAGAGAAATAAAACCTTGGTATCTCAAATGTGTGCACAGTAAGGTAGCATCCAAGTAGTAGGCAGGCCATGTACAAACTCAACAAGATCATTTAAATGGCATAGTTTAAATGTGGATTTTGTGAACCTCACTTCAAAAGGACAGATAAGACAAGGTAGATTTTTCTTTCTTCCTACAACAGTGCCTTCAAATCAAATGCAACAATATTTGAACCAGTAAAAACAAGAAGCTCTGATCACTCCACAGAACTGGGCATCAATTCTACTTATGACTAATAATATACGTTTTAGCTATATTGTTGATAGTTGATTACATTTCTGAAACTCATATATACAAAAATAAGTTTCCAGGAATATAATTACATTTTTAAGTAAGACTTAATGCAATGCCTTCTATTCTGCTCTTAAAGAAGAATGTCCAAAAGAAGGAAAGAAGGTAGGGAAAGGAAGGGAATGAAAAAAAAGAGCAAGATAATATGATTTTATAGCTATGGGTGTACAAAATGTAGTAATTTACCTTTTTTCCGTACTTTTTAATGATTTTTAAATAATGATAAACTGCATTATTATTCTTCCCTCTTTCCTCCACCTCCTCTCACTATTCTCTATCTCAAAAAAGATTATAAATTGAAATGAAAAGAAAAAATATAATATATATATTACATTGTGCAGCCACATATCAGAACTTCCTGAAAATTTCAGCTTTAACAATTTCGCAATTTCTTTTCACAGTATTCTTCCTGAAGGATTGAGCATATATGATTTTAAAGGTAATAGGCTCACAGATGTAAAACTACTTGTTCCATGTTAGTCTAAAAAGGATAAGAAATAAAGCTTATATGATTTCCAGTTTCCATTCTAGAATGTTCTTTGAACACATAAGTGTGTGGGGTTTTTTTTTTCTCCGACTGCAGAAAACATTACAACATGGCATAGTTACTTTTGTTTTCTCTATTGTTACTATTTCAACAGGACTTCCAAAAACTTAGTAAAATAGAATGGGAATTGAAGATAATTTCACCAGGCTACTTTCCAAAATGTGACTAAATGGATTATTTGAGAATTTGTGCATGTGCAAAAACTCTCATCTGTTTATATTTTGCTGTTCATAATAAATTAATTTGAAACCCACTAATAGGGTAAGTGAGGTGATCATCACACTGAATTACATCTACTAATTCTGTACTTTCCATGGCAATTGTAAAACCCACAGACTTAGCAATGAGGAGGGGGGAAAATATTCCCTGCAGCTGCAGCTGACTTTCTGGCAGACTGGAAAGCAACTGTGTTGGCAGCTTAGGCAGGCATCTGGGGCTGTTGGTGAATTAGTCTGAGAACTGACCTTCTAGATCGCCTATAAACAGTCTACATTTGCCTTGCTCCATAATGAAAGGAATTTAACTCTTTCTATGATTATGATTGGTGTTATTATGAAATGTTCTCTAAATTAACCAATAAAAGCAACATTCAGTAGCATACTTTGAAAAGGAAATAATAAGCATTTGGCTTTCTTAAGAACAAATTCTATTTGGTAAAAATGAAGTCTAGATTAGTTACAAATTGTAGAAAGTGGTTTCATGAGGAGTTCTCTCCTGATTTCAGACCCTTCAGTTCTCTTATTTTATGTTGAAGAGGGGGCACTTTTAAATCATCCAATAAGATTTTTTTAATCTCTTCTTTGAGACACTAAAAAAAAAATCTTACCACATTCCATTGTAAAGCATAATAGTCCTCTCTGAGAATCATTTCTTAATAAAAAAAAAATCTAAAATAAGCTGGCCGCAGAGGCTCAAGTCTAGCTACTTGTAGACAAAGATGAAGAATTCAAGACCAGTCTGTGCATAAAAGTTAGTGAGACTCCTTCTCAATAAAAGGCTGGAAAGAGTGTGTGCATCCTTAATCACAAAGACATGCAGAAATACAAGTAAGAAGACCTCAGGCTAGCCCTGGCTTGAAGTGAGAACCTAATTTGAAAATAAACATTGCAAAAAGGGGCTGGAGGTGTGACATAAGTGGGAAGCCACCTGCCTAGCAACTCTGTGGAACTTAATTTAATTGCTACTATCATAAAATTATATATGTATGTATATATATACTATACACACACACACACACACACACACACACACACATATATATATATATATATATATATATATGTACCTATATATAGATATATAGTATCTAGTGTAGTTTAAAAACATGATCTTGGGGTTGGGAAGGTGGTTCAGTGGTAGAGTGTTTGCCTTGAATGCATGAGGCCCTGGGTTCGATAACTCAGCACCACATAAGCATAAAAAGCCGGAAGTGGTGCTGTGGCTCATTCTTTTTTGGCTATATTATATTTCTCCTACCGAAATTCTCATGTATTATTGTGGTCTTTGCTTTTATTTGTTCATATAATTCCATGATTTCATGCAAAGTTCACTCACATGTAGGTTTACAAACACAAGAACATGCACTCGCGCACACACACACACACACACACACACACACACACACACACAGATGCTTAAGGACAAATTGCACAGGGAATAGGCACCTTAATAGGTATTCTTTTACGTGTACATGTCATGGCACTGTACCTTAACATTTTTCTCTCTTACCTCTTGAGCCACTGGCTTCAAACCATGATCTTTAGATCTCCTCCTCCTGAATATTAGGATTACAGGAATGAGCCACTGACACCCATTTTTATTTTTATTTTATTTATTTATGCCAGTACTAGTGTTTGAACTCAGGTTGACCCTGAACTTCTTTCCTCAAGGCTATTAATAGCTATGGCACTTGGGCCACATCTCCATTTCTGGCTCCTTGGTTAATTGGAAATAAGAATGTTAAAGGCCTTTTTTCTCCCCACAGGGGTTTGAACTTGGATCCTCAGATCTTAGCCTCCTAAGTAGCTAGGATTACCAGTATGAGCCCCTGCTACCTAGCTCCCACCAGCTTCTTAAAATGTATTCTTGTGGGGTTTCAGCTAATAACTTCTACTCTTTTAAAAAAAAAGGAAGGTATTCAAGCAGTTCTTAATGTAATGTATTATCTGAATTATAACAGACACTATGGAGAGCTCAAATAGAACATTTTTTTTGAAAGACTGCATCAAAACCTAACAAAATAAGGACCAAAAAATGCTTACTCACAAGACAGGGGGAAAGGGAGAGGGGTAGACAATAAAAGGGGGAAAGGTGAGAATACAGTTAATAATTCATTGTGTATACCACAAAATTAAAACATGCAAGGGTTGGTAGAAGGGGGATGAGATTGTTGAAAGGGATGTCAGTGATCAAGTTGCACTATATTCATAACCTGCTTTGTTAAATGACACCTGCCTTGTACAACTATTTAGAAACACTTTTCTTGAAAGAACAACAGCAATCAGCACAAGTATAAATGTTAAAGTAAACATATGTATTTATATGTATATATATATATGTGTGTGTGTGTGTGTGTGTGTGTGTGTGTGTGTGTATGTGTGTTTCCGTTTCTAAAGGTTAGCTAACTTCTTTTATTTACATTATATATTTTGTGTATTTAATTGGAGGAAACAAAAATATTTTGCAAGGACCTTGGTTATCTTTCTATTTTTTTATTTTAGCTTTTGAATAAACAAATCAGTATTCTACAAATTCAACTTCATTCCAAGTTTAAAGATTGTCATTTTAAGTAAGCAATGTTCCTTTTGTAACACTTTGCCAAAGGATATATTAGAAATTGATCACAAAGTTTGCTTTTACATATCTAGTTGCATTTTGTAGTAAATATGTCCTGAAAAATCAATAATAAAACTGTTGTTTTGTTTTTAAGTACTGTTCCCTTTTGATGTTCCTTTTTTTCTTAAATTTGACATTTTACCATGTCTAGCCAATAATAGAATACTTTCTGAAATGACAATTTATTAACTTCAAGTCCAAAATTAAATGAGTTTTTCTAGAGATGGACCTGAAAAACTCAATGAGTCCTAGTTATTGCATCCTGTCATTTTTACTCACAGTAGAGACCACATAAAGAGGCTAGAGTACTAAGGGAAAGACAATTTTAACGTTGACACAATCAAAGACAACCAGGAAGGACATACAAAACTTTTTGATACTTTGATACTTTCCCAAGATGTTATTCATCGTTTTATTTTCAATCATATATATTTAATCATATTTCGACCTACCTGTTACACTTACTAAAAATGTTTTTCTGTGGCACACCAATCTTCTGTTTGCTGCCACTGCTTACTAGTGACCATTGGCTAGTGCAAAAAGTATCCGACAGAAATGCTCTAATTATGTTAATAAATGGTCTACAAGAAATAAAAACCATAAGAAATTATGAAATGATGTAAAACATTTTCAGATTGGCATGTAAAACCTTGTAGAAAAGAAAGATGAATTTGGTGTTTTCTCATCCAATTTTGGTTCTAATTCCACAAGTCACCATCAGACTTGCTACACAGTTTTTATATTTTTAAAATTTTTGATACTTAAGGAAGACAAGAAGAAAACTATTGTGGAAGGAAAAGAATTTTGAAAGACATTTGTGACTTTATTTTTACCAAATATTGTATTTTATTTAAGTTAGAGTAAATATAAATATATGTTGTATGAAAAGTATTAGGCCTGATACTAGTCTTGCTAATTTTTTTCACAATGAAGATCTACTAACTACTATGTTTTCTAATAGTCTTCAAAATTTTTAAAAATGCATCAATAATTTATCATGGATACATTTTTGAGTGTGCAGGCATTGTATATCTCTGAATACCTTCCATAATTTCTTATTCTAGCCAAACTTCCCTCTCTTTATTGTGATACTTAAAATAATATTTTTAAAAAAGATACCTAAAACATAGTATCAATTTTATGGAAAAAATTATCTCTTTTTCGTCAGGTTTCTCTATGTTTTAAATTTATAGTAGTATGAAATGAAAGAGAATCTAATTCTTGTTAGGCAAATTCATAGTCATCAGAAAATGGAGTCATTTTTGTGAATGACTAATCATATTTATTAATTTTAAGATAAACTTTTAAGGATATATGTGACTTGGCACTCTTGTTTAGGGAATCAGATACAATCCTAGAAATCTCAGAGTTCCTCCATTTACCTTTATTTATCTTGAAGGGTTCACCTCAGAGACTATCTTTCTACATTGTAAGATGTCATCTTTTGGAACCATTCTGTAGTACCATATTGATTCTGTCTTCCACAGTTAAAAGATTCAAAAGATAACAGAAAACACAAAGAGGTTTCTACATAACACTAACTTTTCAACTAAAGTAAAACATAAAAAATTTATGATCTAAAGATCAGCAGAAATAAAGGATATAAATTAACTCTCCCCATTCAAACTGTTGATATCCACAACTTTGTCTACAAGGAGGTATATGACAGAACCTTCTGAGTACATTGCTGTGATTCCATATCCAGATTTGCATTAGAGGAAAAAATATGTATATATTATATATTACAGATATATAATATAGTCTTCACAAATAGTAATTGCTAAATATATAAATTTTCACATGAAATAAAAGATGATTAGAATGGAAAAAATACAATTCTTTATAGGTTTTACTTTATGTCTATCCTTGCTATGGAATGTTATAATGCATTCCAAGAAAATATACCTTACTGGTAATGATATAACAAATACCTATGGACAGTGAAATGACTGTCTTTATATGTAGTTTATTTACTCATGTTTAAATAGTTGTGTAATTTTTAACCCCACCATTATAACTCAAAGACCAAAATTCCTTAATGATATCTTGAAATGAGGAAAAATTAACAAATAGCCTAATGGAGATCACTGTTCTGGACAAGAAAATAAATTAGCTAAAAAAGGTTTCTTTTCAAGATATATGTTTCTCTTTGGTTTTCTTTCAAGATTTAATATGCTCTGTGATATTTCCAATAATGTATTTTCTTCAGCTTAAATATTTGTATAATTTCACAAGTCAATTTTAAAACTGTTTTAAAATGTCAGTACAATAAATTCTGACTCAAATAATTTTAAGTGTTTTAACAAACAAGAAGCCAAGAACAAAAGAACAAACATGTAAAAAGATACAATAAAATAGCCAGGCACCAGTGGCTCAAGCCTGTAATCCTAGTTTTTGAGGAGTTTGAGATCTGAGGATTGTGGTACAAAGACAGCCTGGGCAGAAAAAATCTGTGAAAATCTCATCACCACCAAACTACCAAAAAGTAAGCTGGAAGTGGAGCTGTGGCTCAAATAGTAGAACACTAATTTTGAGCAGAAAAATACTTGAGAAGGGAAAACAGGCACTGAGCTCAAGCCCCAGGATCCTCTCCCTCTCTTTCCCTTGCTGTCTCTGACTCTGTCTGTCAATTCTGTCTGTCTGTCTGTCTGTCTGTCTCTCTGTCTCTGTCTGTCTCTGTCTCTGTCTCACATACACAAATATTCTAACACTGAAAGATGATAGTTTCAGAATGCAATGTATCTTTAATAAGAATAGAGGGAAGTTGTAAGCTGTGATACATCTTGCTGCTTAGGAAGAAAAGTTTTTTCTCTTGTACAATTTTACTGAAAGTAAACATATAAAAATCAATATAAACTTAGTTAATAAAATAAAATAATGCCCATAGGGAACAAAAGCTGTATCTTTCTTAACACATTTACTATATAAAAGTGTTTAATGAATCTAGAATGAAACCAAAGAAGCCACAGAGATACAATGGTGACAGAACAGCACCACCTAGTTCCCTGTCTCTCAGTTTCCAAATACCCATGCATCTCTGGAAAACAGAGTCTATTTTCAAAATAAATCATTGAGTATGAAACTACACTCTAGAAAATTACCAGCTACAACACAGCATTTCTGGGAATTGCTTTAATTTTGAAGTTTCTTATAAAATCAAAAGAAAGTAAAATGAAAGATAATAGGTAAGCTCAAGCCTTTCTAACTGTGCATTTTACTCTGGCACGTAATCCAAACAAATAAGTCTCTAAATACATTCCAGACCACTAACATTATGACTTTGAAAGTATGTATCAAGAAAAAAAAATAACAGTTACTTTATACGTTATGTAGACCATCTATTCCAAAATTATGTCTGGACCAAAAATAGTAACATTAAACATAGTACATAATCTGTTAGAAATATGACATAATTCCCATTTTATCAGTACAGTTAACCCCCAGAAGGATAACATGCTGACTGCACCCTGTTCATGGTTCTCTCACATGCTTTAAAGAACAACATCCAATTTATTTTATATATGTAATTTATTTTAAAGTAAATAGCATCCTCATTTATATATACCACCTATGTTTTCTAGGTGGATAATATTTTCATCATATTCACATTACTCTGAGCAGGAAGGAAAAAAGAAATTAAGAGCTACACTGAATCGGCACTTTGCAGAAGCCATATTGTGGCAGAAGACGTTTTAATCAGGCACAATGTATTGTAATATAAACAAGGGCTACCATTTTAATATATATGATACAGGACAAGGAGTGTTGATTCTAGATAGTATACTTTAAAAAATGTTTTCCCTGAGGCACCAAAAGCTCTTAAAATGACTGTCGCTGGTAACATCAGAATTGCTCAAGCAGAACTCCCGCTCTAAAAAAACCTCCTAAATATTGTTGCTTGTTACATAGATCCTTCTCACAGACCTCTTCTCCCCTACATTCCCCCTGCTGCCCTGGTCATCTGTTGTTCTGGCCCACTGAGCCTTTATGAAATTAAATGAATCATCCTCTTGAACAAATCAGTTAGAGTAGAGCATGCTTGGATATTTCTTGTTCACTTGTCAGTTTCTTTCAAGCTGTATTAATGAATTTAAAAAAAGAAGAAAATAGCATCATACTGAGAAGGATTCCAACTGAATGTCAGCCCTTTAATCCAACCCTATATAACAAATGTTAAAAGCTTGCTGAGTTTTAAAATCAGTGATTTCATGTCAGCACTGATGGACCTACAGTCAGTTGCTATTGTAATGAATATTAAATATAACATTCATTTTTAGCTCTGTAAAGAAAGGAATTAAAACATTACCTATATTCACTTATTATTTCTTTATCACTAGTGAGGAAGTACCAAGAGAAAGCAAGAAAACTGCCTTGTTCACTTCCTTATATAGCATCTATAATACTTGAAATGTGAATCAATGAATACACTGTGCTTAAGGCTATGATGAAGCTTATCGAGATTTTAATAAAAATAACAGTAGAATGATTTCCATCCCTTAAAAAAACAGTAACTATTCAATTTTTTCTTAGTTTTTTAATTCATTTCTACATTTTAAGTCATAAGAAAACTATGGATGCTCCATACCTAAGCTGATCGCTATGAAATTATTTTGTAGAACTCCCTGAAAAAGAATGAAAGCTCTGAGTTTATGTAGGAAGATTGAATAAAAATCTATTAAAATGTGGGAAGACTATAAGCACTGAATAAAGGATAAGCTAGATATCTAAAAAATCAAATTTTCACAAATGCTATTTTATGATCGCAGAATGTTATACTGACTGTGTTCAGATATCTTTAGGTAGAACGAGGCAAAGAACTCACTCTTTCTTTTGCAGTTGCAATCATCTGTAATATCCTTGTACTACAGAGCCCCAGAGTGGCTCTGATTCCAACCTCTCATTCCATAGATGAAAACTGAGCTGTGAGAGAATTAACTGACTCAAGGCCTTTCCAACAGTGGTGCGGCTTGTGTGAGAACTTTGGTCCCTTGATTCCCACCATGATGTCTTGCTGCTATAGTATACTTCCCTCAACTCATTCTTAATCAGCACAATGAAATCTCCTGCCTTCACAGAATAAAGAACTCTGACTACAGAATTAAGGACAGCCACCAGTCCCTTCCTTGCTAGCATTTCCATCGTTAGTGCAGTATGGCTCTGTCCAGTACTTGTGTTAATTCGAGGATGGAGCATATATTTTTACTACCTCATTCCTCTGTGCCCCCTTTCCTTCTAAAGTCACTACTGTCGCATGTCATGATACCACTAAGTGGTAAATTCTCAGGAGAAAATATCTCTAATGTAAAATGGGGTTTATTTTGATCTATTTAAATCAGCATTGACCTATAAGAGCTTATCCTTATCATCTTTTCAGACTCATCAAACTTATTTGTTTTATTAGAACAAACAGACTTATACTGACATAAATTTCAGCAAAAATACATTTCATTTTGTTGATAATTCTATACTTGCAGTCAAAAAATGAGGATAGCTAGAAAGAATTTGAAATAAATTTGATGTAGGTCACTTCTATTTGATATCTACAAAAACTATGATAAACTTCCCTTTCTAGCAATACCTCCTTCTTAGCTATGCCATAGAAGTGAAATGGAAAGAAGAATTTAAGTTCCACAACATCAGGCTCACATCAGCCATATGATTTTTATGTTTAAAATAAACACACAAAAACAAAACAAACAACAAAAAAAAAACAGCAATGACTGAGCATCTGTAATACTAGTTACTCAGTAGGCTGAGAGTTGAGGATCACGGTTCAAAACCAGTCTGGGCAGCAATGTCCATGAGACTTTCATCTCCAATAATCCACTATAAAACTGGAAGTGGAGTTGTGACTCAAATGTTAGAGTGCTAGCCTTGAGCTGAAGAGCTCAGGGACAATGCCCAGGCCCAGAGTTCAAGACCCACAACAGACAAAAATAAATAAATAAATTTTAACACCTTGGTGGGTGCTGGTGCCTCTAACTTGTAATCTTAGCTACTCACAAAGCTGAGATCTGAGTATCATGGCTCGAGTCCAGCCCAGGGAGGAAAGTCCTTGAGAGTCTTATCTCCAATTGACTACAAAAAAAAAAAAAAAAAAACTGAGTGGCTCAAAGTGGTAGAGTGCTAGCCTTGAGCAAAAAGAGCTCAGGGACAGTGCCCATGCCCCAAGTTCAAGCCTTATTGCCAACAAGAAAAAAAAAGAAAGAAAGAAGGAAAGAAAGAGAAAGAAAGAGAGAGAGAAAGAAAGAGAGAGAGAAAGAAAGAGAGAAAGTTAGAGAGAGAAAGAAAGAGAGAAAGTTAGAGAGAGAAAGAGAGAGAGAAAGAGAGGGAGAAAAAGAGAGAAGAAAGAGAGAGAAAGAGAGAAAGAAAGAGAGAAAGTTAGAGAGAGAAAGAGAGAGAGAAAGAGAGGGAGAAAAAGAGAGAAGAAAGAGAGAGAAGAAAGAGAGAAAGAGAGAGAAAGGAAGGAAGGAAGAAAGGAAGGGAGGAAGAAAGGGAGGGAGGGAAGGAGAGAGGGAGGGAAGGAAGCAAGCAAGCACCAGTTTCAAGTATAACTTTTTTTTTCCTTATTTCATTTTGCAAACTACAAAAGGTTATACAAGAGGGTTACATTTAACATGTCTATTTTGGGGTCTATACTTCAGGTTCATCTTAACTTACACTAGTTAATAATGCCATTTTATACAACACATCACAAGACAAAGATTCAGAAGACATCAATTGATTTTTTTAAATGTTAAGAAAAAACTATATGACTTTTTAAAAAAGTTACATTTCACCGAGACTTTCAAGAAAAGATTAATAAAACAATTTATGTTGAAGTATGATCCCTACAAATTTTAGAAATATTTTTCTCCTTTCAGGTTGGAGTCCCAATAACTTTATTTAAATTATCTTCATCTCCCAGAAAAACTAATATTTCTATTCTACCTGCCTTTGACTTTCAAATGTAGAAAGGGAAGAAATCAGATTCATGTGTCCTCAAATGAAGCATAAGCATTAAATACCAATCAGTATTTTGATTTTTTTTTCTCTAAAATCTTTAAATGACACAGAAACTCTCAGTTAACTAAGAATGCAGTCTGAACCTCTAATTCAGGGACTAATCACAGAACATCTCCTCTGTAGCTTGACAATAACAAAACCAGGTCAGTGCACATATAATCCATAGGATCAAGGTCAGTTTTAATTCCTTGTGTTGATACTTTTATCCAGAAATGACAGGTACTCCAAGTAAAGCAATAAGGTGAAGTGGATTTGTGTTTAATCAATGTCATTATTGAGAATGTTTGGGGAGTTAGAAGTAGAAATATGTTGGAAGTAGAGAATGATTCAGGCTTATCTTTTACGCTAAAAAATGTAGAAAAAATAAATTCAGGCTTATTCTACCCCCAAAACCTTTGAGACAAATATGTGTAGTCCAAATGTGAACTGATTAAATCTCTGAATAAAGGCAATTAACTCATATGTTTGTGAGACATGTCATAATTTAGAAGTCCTTCTGTTGCTTAGCATACATTTTTGTTATCCTTGTATATCACATACAAATGAAAAGTCAATGGAAATATTTATTCTATTTAGAATACTATATTGGCATTTTGGCAGTTCTAGCATAAATACTTAAATATCTAGATCCAATTAAAGAGTTGTGTCAAAATTGAATCTATTGAAAAAAACAAACAAATAACTAATCAATCAGTGAAATGAAAACATTAAAAGCAAGAGAGACATAGACAAGTTGATTAGGTTGTTTTTTTTTTTCCAAGAAGTTCACAGTCTACCAAAGGAAACATAAATACACATCCTTTACAATTTCACAATAAAATATGAAGGTGTTATACATATTATAGAACAGAGATGTCTGGTTTCTCATGAATTTACAAGACCTAAATATTCAAAATAAGCTATAAAATGCAGATGGTACTTTTTTGTCTCCTCAAACAGTACCTCAGACTGGTCAAAATTCCTATGGGTTCTTAGCACTGCCAATATTTTTAAAGTTTCAAAAATATGCAACTGCATAAAATAATGAACAAATTCAGTTTAAACAGTTATTACATCCATTTACAAAGACTTTTTATGTTTGTACACATAAAGGAGAAGAGAAAAATGCATTGCATTAAATCTTAAACCAATATTTTCTTGACTTGAGATAAAAGAATACATATAACAAGGTACAATTAATATAAAAGCACTTTCAAACTTGTAATGGAGGGAAATACCCTCTTTATAAATGATAGCATGTACAAAACAAACAAACAACAAAATAGTTGCAGCATTCCCTCCACAGATTTTCTCGTTACAATAAATAAATAAACAAAATATAACATACAATACATAAATACATAAATAAACAAAACAAAACAAAAAACTCATTTCCCCATAAATCCCTCCTCACTTGCCCTGCTCTGTGGGTTAAATGTTCACTGTTGTTCAACTTGCATCCAACTCAAAACCTGAAAGGATAATATTTCAAATTTGGCAATGCTGTGACATTTGGCAGTCTAGGAAGATTGCAGCCAATTAATACTGCCTAAAAATCTATAGCCTCAAATAAACACCACTAAAACCTCAACAAACTACTACAGCAAAATGTGTTAATAGGCTAGTGAAGGAAACCATATTGACATGAGAACAATTTCTGATTCTTTTTGTTCAAGAGAGTAAAAGGAACAGTCCCTATTCAGGGTAAGTGATACAGATTTCACTCATTATTTTATTTCATTCCTAGAGCAAAGAACTATTGAGAAATAACAGATACTGTATTATGTATCACAATGGAGAATTTAATTCTGCCTTGGCAGAGAGTAACTAGTAAATGTAGAATGTTAGTAACTGCTTGCTGCATTGGATTCATAGATATATAATTGCTTTCAGACACATCCTCCTCTGAATACTACCTACACATTAATATGTGATGCTAAACTTACAGCAAGACCCCTGTTCTATCTCACATGATCCCTGAAAAGGCTTTGAAATGAGGACACGTGCATAATTAAGGCACACTGAATATCACAGTACATGTAACAAACTAGAGTATTATGAATCCTTAGGGGAACCTCATAGAACTAATGCATTTTTTAAAGAAAGCTTCACATGGGTAAAGGGAGACTTAAATGCTAATTAGAGTCTCTCAGTGAGAGCTATAGAAAAGTTGATTCTTGCATTGTGAAGTTGGACACAGAATGAAACATTTGTATACAGAAAGACTGAATCTGTGTAGAAGGGAGTGGGCCTGACATAAAAGCTCTTCAGTAGCTCCTCTCATGGATTTATACAATTCATTAGAACATTAAGTGAAGCAAAATAGAAATATAACAGTCAGAATTGCAAACTGCCTGAAAGGGTTAAGTATGAGAACTGATTTCCTATTAGAAAGGGATTATGTAACAACAGAGGGAAATACTCAGCCTAGCATATGCTAATTTCATCCTCTTTGCCAGACATTTCTGTGTGTTTGGCTGGCTCACTCTCATTTTTTTTCTCTTTTTCCCATTTTTCCTAGTAGAGTAAGGTAGTAGAACCCTCAAAAGATGCAGTAGTGAGAATAACAACAACAAAAAAAAACAAATACATACATATTGCACATATCTTAACCTTGCAAAACAACAAGGTTTATGTTTTTGTATGTTGAAGGAGAAAATATCACATCTGACGGATTGAGAAAACATCATGCAGCAAAACTCTTCCCTTATTCTTCTCTCCCTAGTAACTCATTTTAATGAGTATTTCCTGTCGGTAGTATGTTCAGAGGCATAGGTTTGGGGGCTGATTATATTCCTGGAGAGCACAGAGCATAAAAAGAAGCTGACAATATGTAGACTTCAGTATATTACATTTAGAGCAGCACGGAGGTATGGCAATAGAATAAGAAGCTTACAGTACATGTCTGTTTGCTTTTAAATATTTTCTTAATTGTAACACGTGATTATTCATTTCATCCTAAGTAGATCACTTCAAATTGCAAAGTAGAGGGCACATAGGATATAAAAATGAATATAAAGTATAGATGATGTAGACCTCTTACCCTGGGGGAATTGTGGGACAAGCTATCATAAAATATGAAATTAATAAGCTAAAACTATATTTTATACACTGTAAATTTCAGGCTTTGATGTTTAAATAAGCAATATGAGAGACACCTCTATTTATAAAATGCAAACAACTTCAGCCAGAAGCTAAAAATATTTCTTTACAAGAACAAATTAATTGGCTTTATAAATTACACTGAATCAATATAACACTATACACTTAGCAGTCGGCAGCACATCCTTGTCAGGAAAGGTGCTTTCTCACTCTGTTCCCAAAGACAACTTTAGATAAACAATGCACCTCTATGCTAAATGAATCATCATAAGACAAATGAATTGTTAGGGACTCACTTTGTCCTCTAAAAGATTTTAGGTTTCTTATAATATGAAATATCTGCACTATTTGATCACAATTAGCTTTAAGATTTATGTTCCTCAATGGAAAAGATACTTATTTTTATTTTCTTAGCTATCCTCAGTGATGTCATTATCTTGCCCCTAGAATAACTCTTTAACTATGACTAGACATAAGATTCCTTCTCCAGCTCTACAATAACTGAAAGATCATTTAAATATTGAACTGAAACCTCTTTGCCGACTCGGAAACTGTTATTACTATTGAGGAATAACGACAGTTTTAATATTTTCTTCAAAGACTTCTAAAATATTCTGGGAATAATTAATGTCAGACCTGTCTATAGTAGATCTAACAACTTCTGTCCAGTATCTATTTAAGTAGCAATGGGTTCTTAGTGTCCAGTTTCATGGGGAAAAGTAGATTCAGAATAAATGGCCAGACACTACTGCAAACTGTAAACCTATAATGTGTTTTTTTTAAGAGAGAACAGCTTATTGTTGCTACAGTTCAAGAAAATATACTCCAAAATATTTGTCTTAACATAAATATTAAAAAGAAAAAAAGGAAGCCTGCAAACAAAATTAATTCTTATCACTTTCTCCACAACTTCACCACTAAAAGCAGCAAATGTTCATTACTTACTAAATTACTTCAGTCTTAGAAAAATAGATAGGTAGGTAGACAGAGAGTAAGAGAATGTTACTGAAGAACATTTCCTTTTACCGTAATTGCATCCCTAATATTGGCATTAATATTTAACTGACATCTAATTAAGCAGAATATTTACTTCCCTAATTTTAAAATAGACTGCTTTCTTCTAAGAAAAAGGCACCTTTGTATCTTTTTGTTGAAACTCACTGAACACATTAAAAGAACCAAATAGGCTTCTTTCTTTAATAAAAAAATCAATATGTATAAAATGTCCAATTATTTTGTTCTATAGTGGAATAGATACATTAGTTATTGTTATAGGTTTCTGTGGGGGGCTAGAACTAATATTGGGTCTATAGTTCTTAACCTTTTTTAAGAATCCTACATAACAAATTTTCCTGTGTGATAAATGATATTTTTCCAAAACAAAAAACAAACAAGCAAAAACAAAATAAAAAAAAACACTCTATACTCTTGAGAACAAATACATAGTAAGTCTACTGGCCCTAAGCTATCTGCATTCACACAGATTAAAAGGTAATGTCCATTTTTTAAGTTAGTAGCATACTGCATGAAATAGTCTAAGAAAATCAAGACCAGGAAGACAGACTATAACAGCATCTTCCAAGTCAAGAGTCCAACATGTATAGACAATAGAAATCCTATTTTAACTTTAGTATTCGTGTTCACTGAATTCACCTGAGTTCCTGATAATTTACTATAATAAAGTGCTCACTAGTTATCTGATGAAAATGCAGATGGTATTAGGGTTGATCTCTTACTCTCCAAACAGAATATATGTTCTCTCTCTTTTAAACTGTCATGAGCTCAAGTGATTGTGAACACTGGATTACTTCTGCTATAAAAGGGTAAAAAATGTTTTATATGTACCACAAACTAGAAAAGCACTTCCCTTTCAGGACATGTGACTTTTTCCATTGCTGGTGCCCTCCACTAGAGAGCACAGGAGGGGGCTGAGATGCCATTTGCATCATCACACAGCAGGGGGCTTCAGGCTGCCAAAGCTCCAGGTTAACCCTCACCCACCTCTACACCAGGAACTTACAAAAGATGCCTTTTTTGAGACTACAGAACTGCACTCCAAAAAATGCTTGACATTTTCATAAAACATGTTGGCAGTGAACTTGTCCTTTAAAATATTTTAGATTAAGTCAGTAAATTTAAACTGTCTTCATATTTTTTCAGGGATAAGGTTATGATCTAACAAAATCGGTAGGATATTTTTAATCAAAGAAAATAAATACATGGGTGGAAAAACGTTTAAAATCTCTGATGGAATGGACCATTTAAAGATACATATTAAGCACTACTTCTAGTACGTTATCTTCTAGGAAAGCACTTTCACAATCAATATAAGCCTACAAAACATCAAAATTTATTTTTATGTAGATGAATTTACAAATATGAGTGCTGACATATTATAAAGACAATTGCACCCTAACAGAATAATTAGGATATACATATGACTAAATCCAATTTGATTTATTATGCATCTACTAAAATTAGAATGAGAAAATTGCACATGTATATATGTATGTATGTATGTATGTATGTATGTATGTACCTATCTATCTATCTATCTACCTATGGTTCAGGGATTGCCCTCAGAAAACTTAAATCAATAACTTTTGGACAGTAGACTTGTAAAAAATTCAGGCCAGTACTGTCAAAGTGGCAAAAATCTTCAGGCTCCATCTTCTATGTTATGCTACTTTGGGATGTAATTTTTTTTTATTTTCTAAATCCTCATCCAGCTATTATAAAAGGGGTAACCTTGCCAAAGAGCTTAATAAAAGTTTATTAAAATTAGAATTTTCTTGATAAATGTCATAGGATGCATGTCAATATGATCAAGTAAAATATCAATATAATAGAGGTATTATTACACTACATTCAAATTCTTCATAATACATATCTCTAGCATGCTTCAATCACCAGATATTCCACTAACTCATTTTAAGGAGAGAACTGATATCATTTGATGTTGAGTCCAGGTATTTCCAAATGTATACTTAGGATGACTCCCAACACATTTTTTGCACTTGCATTTTGCTATTTAAGTGATTTAAGTAATTTTATTTTGCTTTAAGACAAGTGACACTTTCTCACTATTTAATGTAAAGTCAAGAAGTTTGCAAATATTTGTTGATGTGGGAAGTAGGAGACAAAGAAGAGATTCATCTCACTGATGCTTAGCTTTGTCCATACCACATTCTCAGATTTCTAATAACTTTAGAAATGGGGTAATGACAATAATGTGTGGATATGATATGATATTGATGCAAAATTAGAGATTTTCTTCATTGCTAAAGGTCTGCTCTTTGACTGTTTAATACATTCCCTCTTATACATAGATTACACTTTAAAAAGCATAAGTAAACTGTAGTCCAAAAAGTTCAACCTAAAAAAAAATGAGCTCACCAAGACTAAAGTTCCTTAGATATTGTAGTCAAAGAGATAAAGAGAATTGCTTTAGGAAGTCATTAGTATTATAGGTATTATGTTAAATGTGTATATCATATATTACAATATGTTTTCTTAACTGTTTTTGGCAAGGCTTATGCAACTTAAAGAGGGGTCAGATAATTCTTACCATCAGCTGAGCATCAATCTAAACACCTTTCTTACTAAACAAAACAAATTAGTAGTGTAACTTTCTGCAAAAATACTAAAGCCACAGTATTTGTACTTGATGTGTTTTTATATGAGAAGAACTACAAAAAGAAAATAAAGTTCTTAACAAAATCAGGTTTCTCTGTATATGTGTAAGCAGGTGTATTTTTTCCTTTTTTTTTTTTTTTTACTTTTCATTTTTCCTTCCTCAGAATTGTTTTCTGGGCTGCACAGGACCCTGTCGATCTTAGCAGTGCCCCCTAAGGCATCAAAAGGAATATGGTTTTAACAAGGGTAAGAAACTAAACTGGATCTATAACCAAGAAAGATCTTCATTACAAGTGGCAAGCTTTTGGATTTCTTTTCTTAAAAAAATAAAATAATAAAACTAATCATTTATTAAACTGTCTCCTGGTTTTCCTCCAATTTTTTCCTATTATTCCTGGGATAGGGTATATTGAGAAAAGATGATTTGTACCTTAGTCATAAATCAAATTTTGCTACTAAGTCTATGTTGGGTAGAAACAATTACTGTTCAGAAATGTTCATTTTCTACTTTCGTTTTCCTAAAGACTTTTTGGAGATGGAGACAAAGTAGTAGATGTTATAGAAGAGAATTAAATAATTATTTCCTTCCCCTTAGATCACTGACTCAATCCTCACCTCTGGCTTATCATCCCTTTTATCAATAAACCAGAAATTTGATGTGGCTTTCCAGAACAAGTAAAATGTTGATGACAATATAAAACTCATGGAATAGAAACACAGAGAAGGTATGTTCAAATGAACCTTCCCCCCTGCTCCGAAATAATGTGTACTGCTAGAAGAGAATAATAATATAAGAGAGAAATTGATTAGTATTAGTGAAGTGACAGAACACCATCGTCATGCTGATAAAGCAAAAAATAAGAAGCTGTTGACTGAGCTGAGTATTTGCCTAGTCATAAGTACTAAGAAGTCAGAGTAGATTCCCCCTCACCAAAAATCAGATGCTTACTAGTCTCCAACTACCCTTCTTTCCCCTGCAGGTATAAAGATATATGCTAAGTATTTAATTTGTGTCCAGGAAATAAAGCATTCATTTTGAATCCTAACCAATACCCAATAAAACAGTAGGGTAGTAAAAGAAACATAAATCTGAGCCCTAAAGCAATGTTTTCAGCCAAGACTTAGACAAGGAAGGCATGAGCAATTTGTTTGAGCAAGAACTGACAATATCAACAGTGTGTGATGTGTCTGTGGGAGCTGTGTTTGATAAATGTGAGGCAGCCATAAACATGAGAAGACAATCCGGTGGTGCTGTGCGCCCTCTCCCCCTTTCCCTTCTTCCTTTTAAAATCCTCTCTCTGAGTGCTTTCCTATGGCCTGATCTAAGATGCTCCTAAGTACACTGATAATTGTTGGCCTGGTGCTCTTTCACTGGTGCTGTATAGGGAGCTTATTTATTTATTTATTTTGCATTTGGATCTAAACTGCTGCTGCTGCTGCTGCTGCTGCTGTGGTTTGCAGTGGTGCATTTGCTCTGCCACACTCACACTCCTTCCCCGCCCCACCACCCCCAGTCTGCTGTGAAAAGCAGCACTGTCTTAATCCTTGGTTTACATACTCAATAAAAAGCCCCATGCCCTCAATAACCCATGATGGAATCTCTCCTGGCTGGGAAAGAGTAAATTCTCCTCCAGGCAGAGAGAGAAGCACCAGCAAGACAGTTATTTTGCAGTGCACTGAATAGACAATTCACAGGGAAATGTTGAAGGAAGGGAAGCGGCGACCCCCAAGTGCAGTGCATGGCCCACATGCTCTATAATAAATAATCTCCTGGCGCACGCAGTGTGTGCAATGACCCGCCAGGGCCAGAACACCGAGACTGGCATGAAAATCACATCCAGGGGTGTCGAATTTTCATCACAATCAACAAATTAACTGATTTCCCCACATCACTCTCACCCTACTCCAAGGCACGCCATCGCGCGTGCACGCGCTCACGCGCGAGCTTGTGCACACACATACACGCACGCACGCGCGCAGGCACACACACACACACACACACACACACACACAGAGCTGAGCTGAGAAATTCAAGTTACTGAGAGGTGAACTAGGGTCTCAGGGAGGATGTTTTCCGCATGGATTAGCAACCCAAGTAATGTGCTTGCCACCAGGGTTACTTGTGCCGGGGTCGGGTCGAGACGGGTGCGAAATGGGACCAGACAGTGAAGGCAAAGAGAATGTGCTGTCTGCTTTCTTGGTGATTCTGGCACATGATATCTGAAATTTATATCCAAGGTAAAACACGCACGCACACACACACACACACACACACACACACACACACACACACACACACGGAAATATCTCTGCAAGGTCAGCTAATTAATACAGTGCTATTCTCTGCCCATCACTTTGTTCACGTCCATAAATACGCACAAATAAAACGCGATCCCCAGTCTATATCCCGGGGGAGGGTAGGAGAGAGGATGCATTCTAAGAACTTGCTGAAAGATGGTTCATTGACCTCATTCAAATCCTCCAAAGGCCGATTGGGGTTTTCACGCCCGTGGGTCTACGTGTGTCTTAGTTTCCTTTGCCTTTTACCCAGGGACAGATAATTTTGATTAATGTACCCTCTCCCCCCTCACAAATGTCCAAATAATGACAGAAGGTTAGAGGATGGCAAAGATTTATCAAGAAATCCAGAGTCACATAGCTTTACATTTTTCTACCATCATTTCACATCCATCTTCCCTGTATCTCTCACACTTGCCACATCGCTCTACTACTCTCTTCAAAGCAACAATCTTCTGCCCTACAGCCCCTACCCACCCAGCCCGAGCACGCCGCCGCCGCCTCTGCCTCGACCACCACTCCAAAGTGTTCTCTCCTCATGCACTCTAACTTCATGCATTGCCATTCATTTCATAAGCCGGATCCCCCCCCCTCACTTCAAATAACCCCTCCCTCTAGCATCCAAAAGACAGGGTTTGAGCCCCTTTTCCCCAGCCACCGGCATCCAAACCCAGCGATTTGCATAATAACAGTGTTTGTGCCATTTCCCTCCACTGCGGTGGCAGGGTGCTCCCACTTCACGGGAAACGATAATATTAATTACGGAAAGAAGCGGGCAGACACGATGGAGACGCAGAGAAAAATCCCAGCGAAAACCCTTAGCCGTAAAAGTAACTGCTGGGGAGTACGTATTTCTTTGTGATTTTTTTTTAAGAACTAAAAAAATAACACCGACTTAATAAGAAGTCGAGGTGTTGATAAAGTTGATTAAGGTCTATTCTTTTCTCCCCCCCTCCCTCCTTTTAATTTATGGGTTCCTCCAGCCATCCACCCATTCATTCATTCATTCATTCATGTGTTTTACCTCCCCCTCCCAGTTCTTATTCTCTCTCTCTCTCTTTCTCTCTCTCTCTCTCTCTCTCTCTCTCCTAGGTGAATGACACGTCTCACAACACCCCCCCCCAGGATGTTATTGCAATGCAACCAGTGCAGCCGCTGCTGCTGTTCTGACTGTCTCGGTAGCTCTCTCCCAGGCTCTCACACACTTTTTTTTTTTTTTTTTAAAGATCCAGGCAGGCGTGTGATGATGGTGGGAAGAAGAAGGGGGGAAAGGGAAAGACGACCCGAAAAGGGGGAGGGGGCGGGGGAGGTTAAAGGGATGACAAGGGCTAGAGGGAGGGGGTGGG
>NW_012267289.1:2573069-2624334 GCF_000151885.1 Dipodomys ordii | reverse complement strand
CGGCAGCTCTAGCGAGCACCAGACACAAGGGCAAGCTCAGCGCGGCGGAGGCCCCGCCCCCACCCTGGTCAGGACTCGACACCGCCCCCTGGCCAATAGAAACCCGTCCGCCCACTGGGCTCGGCCAATGAGACAAAAGCATGGGTGGAGACAAGCGCCGGGAAAAACAAACAGGCTTCTCAAGGACCCTTTGGGCAGAAAGAAGTGAAGCCCCCTTTCACGCACTCCCAATTGGTCTCAACTCCTTAGACTGCCTCCCCTTAACTCCCAGGGGGAGACGGACACGCTCATTAACCAGTGCTAAGCGCTCCAGACAGGCTCAGCCAATCGCCGCCGCGAGGGGGCGGGGTTAGCCTTGTCCCCTGCAGGTTGTGGAATCTGTGGTGCCTGGGCTAGGTTCTGGGTGCGAAGTTCTTGTACACATTTGGACTCTTGGAGCAGATGGTGGCTGCACCTACCCACTCACCAGCTGCAGTGGCAATAGCTGACGTTCCCAGCAGCGAAAGGAAAGATTGCAGAGGGCGTGGGAGACGCTAAGTATAGGGAACACCTACTTGCCTGCAAGAACTTCTTGTTGTTCTTTAGAATTTTGACGTAGTCTGGATCTGGAGAATAACTGTAGGTGCAGTGATCTGGCAGATTTTGGTTCAAATCCCCTAACTTATCACTTCTTGTTTCACGACATATCATAATTTATTCAAACATTTGAATGTGAGACTTCTCAGCTGCAAAATAGGAGTGATACTAATGCTAGAGCTTTACAAATATGACCAGTAAATAAGAAGCCAATCATTTTAGCTCCACAGTTGGGTTTTTCTAATTGAAGAAAGCTGGAAATCTTGTGAAACTTCTTTAAAAGTTTTACCAATAGACAAAGGGGAAGAAGTAGAAATCTCTTTTCTTCATACCTAGAACCTAGAGTGGTCATGTCATAGAAGGAGACTCGTGAAACTGGAATGAACTACCACTCTAAACCAGCACTGTGAAATGTATCGGTTAGAAGTGGAGATATAAATGAATAAGACATAAATTAATCAGAGGTTGTTTCCAAATGAGCTTAATTCACAGAATTTCCCTATGACCAGTTTTTAATTGGACCAAATTAGCACATGATGGACTAGTTCAGTAGAGTTAAATCTGTTACACCATAAATAAAGCCTGCTTTGTGTAAGAGATTACACAATAGATACCTGCAAGCAAAAAAGACAGAGGGAAAGATGAGAGAGAAGATCAATATTAATGCCCTTCACCTTTTCCCATTTGTTGCTTACGTTGCCACAACCTTTTAGAAATTCAACCCTTGCCTTTTAACTAATGACCCAATCATTTCACTTCCCCCATTGCTCTCTCCAGGTTCTCAAAATTAAGGATAAAAATGTCCATAATAACGCTGCAAGCAGGCTTCCGAAGAGGAAGATGTGAGAATAACCTTGTTATTGTTGAAGGTAGTTGCCTACTGTGAGTTTTAGCTGTTAGGAAAGTCAGTAAGTCCATGGATACTTCTATCATTTAAACTATTGTGAGCATCAAAAGACGAAATTTTAATATTGGCTCTTGGTTGGGTTTTATTTTGCTGGAGAGAATATATTAAGTGGAAATGCCAAAGAGCATAGTATTTGTTTTTTGAAATGGTAGTCAAGATTCCTGGGTTCTAGTGTGTGTGTGTGTGTGTGTGTGTGTGTGTGTGTGTGTGTGCGCGCGCGCGCGCGCGCCACGCACTTTTTGCAGAGGAAACTTGGGCTTCTCTATTCACCTTCTCTGAACTTCAATGTCTTCAGGCACATAAGGGAACTGAATCTGATCATCTCAAAAATCACAACCAATCATTCGACAATTATTATATTCAAGAAACATTTTCAACTTTGGCATTTATGTTTCAGGGTTTATAATCAATACTCTAAACTGATAGTGTATAGGTTCTTGATGAAAACGATTAGAACGATTCAATGTTTATTATGAAGTTGTCTCTAACTTTTTCGACATACCCTGAGCTTTTCAGAGTAGCAGCAGCAACAACTCCTGTTAAGGTGAACCTGCAGAAACAAAGGCTCCACTCAACACCTACTGAACCAGAATTTTTGTGGTTAACAAGATTGCACCCATTTGACAGTGGTGTTTATCATTATCTTTGGACAAATTCAATGGGAAGGATAGCTTCAGTGATGTTTTCTATGCAATGGAAGACACCAAAGACCAAGAGATTTGGAAGAAATATTTAAGTGAGAAACAAAAGAGATCCCTTTTGTATCACATCAGAGATGTATTTTTTTCTTATAAACTGTAGGGCACATTAACTAAAAGGGAATGAAGTAAACCTCACTGCATAAAATCATAAAATTGTTTCATATATAGCATATTTTATAGTAACAGATAATGGAAGCATTGATTATGTTGATTGTGATTATGCCCTCACTAGACTTTCTTATGGCTGGTGATCTAACATTTAAGACATGCCTCAATTTCTCACTTTTTGCTGATTGAGTAGAGACAAGATTTGTGGATTTGTCTTCCTGGGCAGGTTTCAAACCTGGTTCCTCAGATGTCAGCATCCTGAGTAGTTAACATTTTGGGTTGGAATGAGCAACCAGCTTCTGGATAAATTATTTTATTGCATTAAATATTTTTAAAAATTGGATTAATATGGATGTCATAAATCTGGTATGCTTCAGAGTTCTCTTTCAACCACACAAAGGACTATAAAATTGAATTTGAACTGATTTCCACTCATGAGGATAGAACACCTGAGTTTTGACCATTTGGATAAATATTGATATATTCAAGTCCAACGAATAAATAACCAACATCTTTTAGAGGAGTGTATTTTTGGATGCAATTGATCAGCTAACTTTTAAACACTAAACATTCAGTGTATATATTACATTTTATTTGAAATAATGCAGCTGGGAAAGAGTAGCAGGTTTGACAGGAAACATATTTACTACCTTACTTATGTAACTATGACCCCTCTGTACATCACCTTGACAATAAAAAAAAGGAAAAGAAAAACAAAGTAGTTGTTATCACATAAGAAGCCAGATTTAGCAGAAACTTCATTTATATTTCTACAGTAATTTGATAGAATAGGGATTTGTCAAGAATAGGGAGACTATTTCTATCTGTATTGGAATAAGGTTACATGTTTAAAATTAAATTATGCAAAAGTTATTAAAATGAAAAAAGTAAAAATTTGTTACATTCATCTTTATGGATAAATTTCCTGAGATTTAACACACGTAGAGATTTATATGTATCTTTCAAAATAATAAATTTAAGTGAAATATGTAAACATTTAAAATATGCAGCAATCATAGGTCCCCAGAACAAAAAAATTTAAAAATCTATGCTAAATTGACTCTTATAGCAGATTGACTCATAGTAAATTGACCCAGAAAAGGAAATTTCATGGCCTGATGAAAATGAGGACCATTCTGGAAGAAAATTAGCCTATTGAGTAGTAGAAACATTGATTGTTACTCTCTTTGCTATGCCATCCAAAATGTACATAGCTTGTCAGCTTCCCATTTGGCTGGAATGGAAAGTATTCACAGGTATCTTGTAGATTAGATATAGTAAAATACATCACATATAGCATTATTAGCATGTGATGTATATGAATATAATAGATCATAGTAATATTAATATATTTTAATTTCTTCACTTAAAATTTTGCTAGTATTTACAAGTCAGTGCTTTTCAGATTTTTTTAACTTTTTTTCTTTTATTTTTGATATTGGGGATTGATCCGAGTACATTACACTTGCTAGGCAACTGCTTGCCCTCTGAGCTGCATCCCACCATTTTTTTTACTTATTATTTTACTTTAACCTCCAAAAATGTATCATGTCAGTTTAACTTTCACTTACTATGATGACAGTATATAAAATTGATTAAAAGAGTTTGAGAGCTATTTAGAAATTTGAACCCACTAGATCAGCTGCTTCTATTTTTTTTTTAATTTTGAAAATACCGTACAGATGGGTTACAATTATATGGGCAAGGTAATGAGTACTTTTCTTATCAAGCATTGTTGCCTCCTCTTTTGTTTCCCCTTCCCATCTCCCCCTCCCCCTGCCAAACTTGTAAGGTTTGTTTTTCAATATAATGTCTTGTACACTGACAAAAAATAAAAATAAAAATATTTTGTAAAATTAGATACAAATAGCAACATGATCAATATTCATTGACAAAAAATCTGAAGTAACCATTTGTTGGCAGATACATTGTTTCCCCTAAAACTTGACTTTTTTTCCTATAGGAATTTGACTTTTTCTCTATAGCTTAAGCAATTAAAAGAAGGCAAAAAAAATCTGGATACAAGAAGGCTGATATTTAGAGACAAGAAAAGTGCAAATTAACCAGTGAAAAGCAGAGCTGGAGATGTGAATCAAGTAGTAGATGGTCAACTAAACAAGAGAGATGAGAAACTGAAAGGCTTGGGTTCAAATCCTGTAGTACAAAAAAAAAGGTCTGAAACATACTCATTAATATATTTCATGAAATAATAAGTGTATCTATCCACTACACTCTGGCTTAACTTATGTAAATTCAAGTTCTTTTGTATTTTCCTTTTCTATCTTTGTGTGTGTGTGTGTGTGTGTGTGTGTGTGTGTGTGTGTGTGTCAGTTGTGGGGCCTGAACTCTGGGCCTGGGTGCTGTCCCTCAGCTCTTCAGCTCAAGGCTACCACTTGAGCCACAGCATCATTTCCAGCTTTTTTTTTTTTCCAGGACTTCATGCATGCAAGGCAAACACTCTACCACAAACACTCTACTACTCAGCCAAACTTCCCAACCCCCTATCTTTCTCTTAATACAGCATTTCATTACAGAAATAATTCTAAGTTAGCCTGAAGTAGAGCAATCCAATTATAAATTGTATGTTTTATTAAATTTCATGGAGATATTTGTAAGAGTAACGTGGTGATTTAAATAAAAATATAAATTTTATAGGCATAAAAATTGACATCCATTAAACTATTTTCAAAATTTCATTCCTGTATCGAGTACTGACCATTTCTTAACACAGTGTGATTGTTTTCAGCAGCAAACAGTATGGGATAAATACATAGGAATTATGATAATCACATTTTTAAACTGCACATATCTGGTTGTCAGAAGATGATTAGTGTAAGGACTTGAAATGCCTTTTTTCTGAGATTCCTATTCTTAATGGAAATTTCCATAGCAATATTACAGAGTATTTCTACAGTGTATGCTAAACCAGAAAAAATATTTCTGAAACTGAAAAATAGGGCAGTTCAATCCAAAGAAAGAAATGTTTTCTTAAATAACATAGTTGAGATACAGGAATTATAAGACGATATTTTTTATTTGATTGTTGGCAAATTTAAAGTTTATTAAGTATCCATATAGCAAGACTATAATTCTCGTTACTCTTTGTCTCTTCATCTTTCTCTTCATTTTCTTCCTGAAAGTATCTTTTTTTATAACCTGAGCTGGCATCAGATTCCCTAGCTTCAGGCTCTGAAGTGATAGGTTTATCCCCATCTTTCCTTCATCTGATAAGCATCACAATATGAATCTCTTTCCCAATTCTAATTCTGAAATTCAACATTAAAATTTAGAGTGACTATAATTTAGCTCTCTAGTATGCTACAATACTTTCTAAAATATATCATTAATTTGTCATAGAAACATTTCATTTTTATAATACTGATGGCGCATAACTATTGATTATCTTGGAAGAAAACAAGATAGTATGCTAAATATTACCTACTGCTATGGTCTATTAATATAACCAATGATAAATCTATATACTATACAGGGATATATATTTAGAGAAATTTATATTTGGATTATAAATATAAATGAGATATATATGTACATATATATATGGGTGGTATATATCAAGTAAATGTACCAAGTATATGTATATTTATAATAAATATAAATGTAAACTTATATATACATATTTATATACATATGCACATATACCTATATACATGTTTTTATATGTTTATATCAATTATATGCTTTAGAACAATTATTAATATAAATGTATATATATATATACACACTTGATTACATTAGTAGACCATAGTATAAGGTAATGTTTAGCATAGTGTCTTATATCTTTTCTTATATCAATATACTATAATATAAACTAATATAATTGATATAAATTCAAATAAAATAACCTAAGAAAACAAAAACAAAATGATTTTATCTCATTTAATTTTAAAGTCTACATAAGAGTGGGCAAACATATTCTAACAGGCCAGTGATTGTAGTGTTTTTAACTCTCCTCCCATCCAACACTTCATTCATTTCTTAATACACAAAGCTAATAGATTTCTGTTCATATTCAAGTACTCCATATGAAAAAGTAAAGACAGGAAAAACATTTTTGGTTTACTGAATATTTATATTGAAAGATTCCAAAGAAAGAGATGAAATACTTGTTCACTACTATAACAAGAGTCCTGGAATAATTTAGAAACAGATTTTCTTTGATTCTATGTTTGCCTTTCAACAGTTCATTGGATCAGTTTGTCTAATGAGAGTGATGGCAATTATGTTAATAAAATTAATTCATCACATGGGGAGGGCACAATTTCCAAAAGTAAAAATGTTGGGCAGACAAAATGAAATAGATGTTTACCACAAAATGAAATAAAATAATAGAATGTGATACAAGAGACATTTATATTAACATAAATGACATTCTGTAATCTACAGTCATTAAAATTAAGTATCAAATGGCTTCACACAATACCTTAGGGTTTCAATAAATAGTTTATAGAACAAACAAACATGCAGAGGGAAAATAAATTTCTGTCTAATGGGAAAATTTAGAAAAGGATTATCTTCAGATTTTTAACAAGCCAAAAGTTTATTTCTCTGCTCTTCTGTTACCTCATAATACTGCTTAGTCAACTTTCATAGCAGCTCTTGAAAATTACAAAGTTAAGTAGTTCTAACTTCCATGTTTTTTTTCTTACACTTTTCCTTCCTTCCTTCCTTCCTTCCTTCCTTCCTTCCTTCCTTCCTTCCTTCCTTCCTTTCTTCCTCCATCCCTCCCTCTTTCTCTCTCTTTCTTTTCTTTCTATCTTTCTTTCTTTTTTCTTTCTTTCATTCTTTCTTCCCTTACTGTGATTTTTTTTACATCATTGTATATGTACTTGTTTTCTCCTTGGTTGCACTTTGTATTTGTTTATTAAATTTCATATCATTTAGAAGGATGACATCTTTAATTTTCCAGAATCATTTTAAATCCTAGATTAGATTTCTAAAACTGGGGCACTTGAAAAAACTCCAACACCACATCTCTAAAGATTGAACACACTTGCACATGCACACAGACACATGCCATATAAATCCTACTAATTTTTATTTACCATATTTTGTACTATAAAAGGTACTTAAGATGTTTAGATTTTAGACATTAACTTTGAATTGAATAAATTAAAGATACCTTTGCAAGCTGTTTACATGATTTGAAGTTGCTCACACAGAAAACGATTAGTGCAGGATTGTATGATACCACATTTATGTTTTTCACTGGCAAGAAAGTGTAATAACTAGGATGATGAAAAATGATAGCAGAGAAAATGTGCAAGTAGATATGCAAGGGAAAGTTAGAGCAACATAAAAACAAAAATCAGGGCATGCAATTAGGATAAACAGATACCAAACTCTGGACAAAAGCACAGGAAATAGTGTATTGAAACAAATATGTTTCATATGTCGATTTCTAGCTAGCTCCTTGTTCAGAGACAAACTGTTTTAGAATTTAGAAGATTCTGGATCCTCAGGTGGGAATTAGAATACAGAATCCAGGAAATTCTAAAGCCATTCTTAAATTTTGATTATGGTTGCTTTGTTTTGTGTTGTGTTTGAGCTGAATGAAGGTATACAGATAATTTTCGCCAACCACCATTCCAGAATAAAATGATACTGTATATTACAAGAGATACATAAAGAGGTTAATGACTTGTCTAGGGTCACAATGCATTTTAAATAGAAGGAAAATAATAGAACAAAATGTTTCTTGATGCACAGCCAATTGCTAAAAATGGCATGTTTCCATGGCAGCGTTTTCATAGTAGTCCTGTTGGGTATTGTTTATTCAATGGCTCGTTGGCAAAAATGGCAAATTACCTTCCTTCAAAATGTCTCTATCATATGAAAGCCACCTGAAAATGGAAATACTATATGTGAGTTGCATGAATATATTCACAGTCCTTCAAGTGTTATTTAGTCTAAAATATCTCTCACAATCAATATAGGACTAGTTGTTTCAGTAAGGAATATCATAAGAATGAAGTGGCATATATTTCTTGAAATTAATATTTAAGTATATACTCATTCCTCAGTAAGTACTTACAGAGGAACTGATGAACACTTAGTATTTATTGTTAGACTTTATTAAGTAAGATTCTCTTTATAGCACCATAATTAATCCTCAAATATACAAAATATATTTATTACCACTATTTATATATATATATATACAATCTAAATATATATATATATATACACACACAATCTGATCTTAAACCAGTTAAAATACTTGATCAAATTGTAAAAGCAATAAAACCCCAAAAATCACTTTAAATTTGGAGTTTCCTTTAGTGAGCTCAAACAAAATATGTAAGACTAGCATTAGTACAGACTATGTTTTTCCATACATACAGAAACCACAACGTGGAAGTTCTTCTGGAACAGAAATCACCATTATAAGCAGAGCTACTCTCCCCATACAAACAACAAAAACAACAACACATCTTTGCAAAAGAAAGGCAATAAATTGGAAAGTTGGACTAAAAAACATCAGAATACTCTAACAACACTTCACCTTAGCACGCATGAAAATATCTCAGTACCCATTCCATAAAGTGAAAACCAGCACTATTTCTTAAAGATTTCTTAGATGTCTCTCAAGACTTCCTAAGGAAAAATTTCCACAGGTTTTCCATGCAAGATTTCTGTACTTAAATCATATTTACAGAAATGGCATTATCAAATATCATTTGAAAATGTCAATGCCTTTCCTTAGGCACACAGGCTTCTATATTTTTCATTTTCCTAGTTGTCTCCACATTATTTCTATAGTACATATTATCTTTTCAACTCATAAACTTGATTCCAATGCTTTCATTATTGGTCTGCATTCCAAAGACCCTTAAGGGATTTCTCTCTATCACACATTGTACTTCCCATCACTTAAAAAGGAAAGAAAATATGTTTTTTTCTTATTCTAGAACTTTCTAAAACAACCCTTAATAAGAAATGAAAACCTTTGTATTTAAAATAATTATATAAAAACTAAAATATTACATATCCAAACTCTAAATTCAAATTGGGTGGTCAAAACTAGTTCTTCCTTGAAGGGTATCATCCTTCTTTTCTCAGAATGAATAAAATGAGTCAGTATCTTACTATCAAAAATCATGTGTTAGGGCTGGGAAGTGGTAGAGTGCTTGCCTTGTGTGCATGAGGCCCTGGGTTTGATTCCTCAGCACCACATAAGCAGAAAAGCCTGGAAGTGGTGCAGTGGCTCAAGTGGTAGAGTGGTAACCTTGAGCTGAAGAGCTGAGGGATAGTGCCCAGGCCCAGAGTTCAGGCCCCACAACTGACATAAATAAGTAAATAATAAAAAAATAATAAAAACTCATGTTTATTGGTATCTGCTTTTATAATTGACTGATATTTTCCTATATTGCATACTTTTGCTTCAGACCAATGGCATAATGCTCAACATTCAGAGATAGATTTATTTAAATATGAGTGAACTTTTGCTCACAGCTACCATGTGTTTTGTAAAAAAACAGCTGAAGTTGCCTTTGCTGCTGGCTTTGTATTTAAAAGAGATTGCAAAATTATAGAGATTTTTCAGCAAGCTGAATTAAATGATGTTGTGCATTGTGAAAGTTGACTTGTGTTTGTGTCCTTAAAAAATCCAATAAATAGTTCTAATAACCAACTGGGTTATGATGATTCTAATTGATAAGATAAAAATAAGACACTAAATACAGAAACATCAACTTACCTACCCAGTGTTTAAGTAAAGCATTTATGTCACCCAAAGGGGCTGGTATGAGTAGCAGTTTGTACAGCCTTCTCCATTCTATCAAATAAAAGTATGTCTGCATCAGATGTTAATTCTTCTAAAGAGGAATTAAAGAGATTGTGTGAGGGGGGAATGTTAGCTTGCATACTACTTGTGATATTGAAGTCCAGACTCTACTAAAAATAGTTTTATGTTCAGTTTACTAATAATATGTAAAATTAACAAGCAACTTGTGCCAAAAACATTCCAAAGATTTTGAATTAGTTATCTCTTATGAAATAAGAGGACAAGTATTTTGTAGCAGCTGAGTATTCTTCACTGGAAGAAAACTAGGAAATGAGGCATTCTGCTAAGTTGCCACACTTCTGTTTCCAGATCGTTTCTTTTTGCTGTTCTTTTAACTCAGTGACCTTCACCATTCACCAGATAGACAACATGGTTTCTGAATAATTCCTTTGGAGAGAAGGTTCATAGTCATTCTCAATTGACGTGCTTATACCTTCCCCAAACCAGCCCCTCAAGAGGAACCATTACAATAGGTAACACAGCATTAATTACTCCAATTCCAAATCTTTACTAAATCTAGTCCTGTTCTATTTCCCATTGCAAATAGTGTATATTTACTTAGTTAATCATTGTTATATTAGTCCTACCATGAAAATAAATGGCATGTATTCCAGAAGAAAAAAATTTGCAATAAAATGCCAACAAGAGAGGTCCCACATTCAAATATAATCTCCACCCAATAAAATTTTTCAAAAGAGAATTAAATGTTATAAATTTAAAGCCTTCCACAACTCCCAATCTTAAAACATTTTAAGAATGACATTGCCTCATTTTTTGGAAATGGAAAGACTTGGAAAAAAATATACTAAGGGAAGTAAGCCAGGCCCAAAGAAACATAGGTCTCGTGATTTCCCTTATTTGTAATAAGTAGGATATGTCTGAGACAAGCAGAAAAGGTCAGCTAAGATGATGTTAAGCAAAATGAACCCCAATATAAGGGCACAAGTGTTTTTTTCTTCTTTGCTATTGTTTCTAACATATTTATAAGGTACCATGTAATTTTTTGATGGTTTGTATATCCCGCCCCCATGGTATAACCTCTGTTTTCACTGCATTTGATGTTGGTATAAATTGGGGAGGGGAAGGGAAAAAACAAATTGTTTAAATAGGGATACAGGTGGACCCATTGCAAGAATGAGATGTATAAGATGCTGTTTTAAAATGAACTTTACAATTTAGGCAGGGGTGGGGGGGGGAGTATAGTTGTGGAGATGGGAGGGAAGGAATGGTAGGGGAAAAACAAAGGAGGAGGCAACAATGTCTGATAAGAAATGTACTCATTACCTTGTTCATGTAATTCTAACCCTTCTGTACAGTATTTTCACAATAAAAAACTTATTTAAAAAAAACCCAGACAAATTGAAATCTAAAATAAACTTTTATTTACTCTTCCAATATTATATTTCTAATCAGAAAATATATTAAAAATATTCTCGGGGCTGGGAGTTTGGCGAAGCGGAAGGGCGCCCGTCCAGCATACACAAGGCCCTGGGTTTGGTCCTCAAACCTGGAAAAAAAAGCTACAAAAATATTCTCATTAAATGCATATGTTTGTCAGGCTCATATTGTTCTCACTACCCTCAGTACCTGAGTTTTGTTCCCTCAGTAGAAGGAATTAGTTGTCTCACTGGAATTCATGTGGGTCTTTAGATCCCTGGAATTTTACTAGCCCAAAGACATGTATTATGTGCCACACTTATTTCTACATACTAGTGCATATATTTCATATTATATATATATATATATCATAACAAAGAGATCAAGCAACCAAATGTACATTGGAAGATCTTTACCACAAATAGAACAGTTTATTCCTGGTAAAACTTTGTTTTAGAAGTAATGTTTCTTGCTGCATAGGACCAGAGTACATGTATTAAGAGAGTGAAGGATAGGGGTTTTAGTCAATGTTGAATTTACTCTTCAGAGGCAAGAAATCATTCATACTCTGCCCTGTCTTCAAAAATCTTCTGAACTCCATCTCACTCCATCAAGTGATTAATTACAGAACTCTCCACCTCCACCCATTGATTACAAGATTCATTTGATGACAGTGAGTCCATATTCTTACATAAGCAAACATTTTCATTCCTGAGACCTTTCTGCTACTTCTTACAATACAACTGCTTTAGGGCTAAGGAATCCTTTGCTCACAAAATATCCTCCAACTTGGATTCAACTAAAAGTAAAATCCTCTGCTACTGAAACTGGTTGGTATTTCCGAAGTCAGGCCTCTAGTGGCCTTATAAGAATTAACACATGATTTTATGTTGGTTTTAATATTACAAAATGGGAATAGCATTTCACAGTTACTATGTTTCCCAAATGGATAGGCTAAACTATGTGATATTTGGTTTCTTGCCTCCCCCATGCCTCACTATTCTTTTTGATTATCTCATCTTCTTCTTGCATTCTAGAAGATGTTTGGGAACCTATCTAGCATTGCTTTCATAAGTCTGGAACTCAGATTTTTAAATTAGAACCTTCCTAGGGCTGCTAGCACAAGTGTAACACAGCTGCAGTTTCAAAGCAGCAAAGATTGTTCTGCCAACCAGTGTCAAAATGGCCTGGGTGACACTTTTTTTTCACAATAATTGTATGTTTGCCTCAGCTGTGCCTGCTTACTAAGGCCTCTGTGATCTGCCAGCATCTGCCAAGGCATCTGCTAAGGCCCTGGCTGCCAGCATATATACTCTAAGTTTAGTTCAAGATCAAGATGGGGCAGCTTGGATGCTAAAGTCCCTCACATTTGGCCAAGGCTATCCATGTTTCTTGCTGAGGCCCATTCAGCTTCTGCCTTGGCTTGTGCTAATCCTGCCATGTAGCTCACATCTGCCAAAGCAGCCTGTGTGCTAAAGCCTCTTGTCCAGTGCACAGAAGTTAAAAGCCAGAGTCGTCACTCTAAATACCCAATGGTTCAAATACAAGCTACCACACACACTTAGGTCAGAAAAGCCCAGAGCATGTATCCTGTTCCCCCAATTCCTGTTCTCTGGATGTTTGCTCCAAACAATCACCTTCTATTCTATATGTCAGTTTCTTAATTATCAACGCTGACTATCCACACAAAATCTCAGGATCAGTGCCTAGGTCCAGAGTTCTCCAGGACTGGCAAGCACACACCACACCACACACACACACACACACACACACACACACACACCTACGACGTATTTGATTCACTCTTTTTTACCACTGCCCTTTGTCATCTTGGATTCTATGAGAATCAAGAGTTAAGGCATTTAGAAACAAATCTGTAACCTTAATACTAATGAAACAGTGGAAGAAACTTGAAGGCCATTTGAGTACCTGTGTGGAGCAGGGTATAATCAGCCATCACTGTAGAACAGGAAGAAGTAGACTTTAAGAATTCTCTATCCTGAGTGACATAATAATTAGACAGTTGAGCATGACCAAATTATTCTCCCCAAATTCTATTATAGTAAATTGAGTACCAGGGATAGAAAATGCCAGAAGCCCTATAGCAATTGAGATCTCACTATAGGAAACTTTTCAGTAAGGAAGCATCTGGAATGCACTAGAAGCATACTATACTAACAACGAAACAATTTAGAAATATTACTTTTTGGAATGAAGACATATTTTTCCCACATAAAGTACCATGCCATATGTTGTACATACTCTCCAAGTTAGCTCATGCTGGCTGTTTTATGTCAAAAAGTATACCTTAAGAACATGTTGTCCTTGGAAGGACCAGAGGAAATAATTGTCCTGCATAACAATCTTTATTTTTTTAAATGTGTTGTATTGTAAAGTGGTTTGGGATACCACATTAATATGAGGGGTGTGTATTACAAGCACATGTGTGCATGTGTGTGGTGGCTATAATATATGAATGGGGATGTCCTAAGCCTCTTGTAACTGTTCATGATTTGCTTGTAGCAGATCTGGTTCTCTTGTGAATGAGCTATGGCCTTGGAGAGGGAAGTGGAGAGGCAGGGGTTCATGACAGAGGAGATGGAAGTTGGGGTGATTCTATAGGAATGATGAAAATCTAGGTAAATCATCAGCCAGATAGGGTGAGTGTAAAAGCTTCTCTGGAGAAATAAGTCATTTGTGGAGAGTCATGTTGCTGTGTCTTTCATTACCTGTCCCCAGATTCTTTCAAACCTCCTTAATTTTGGTATTTGTTCTCAAAAGTCACAAGGTAAAATGCAACTCCCCCAAATGATAATAGTAGGAGGTAGATATTTGAAAGATAACTAGGTAACAATGATGGGGCATTTCAAATGGTCTCCTAAAAAGATATGCCACAGCTTGTTCACGCCATCTTGTAGGTGAAAGAATGACTAGAAGCCTTTTGAATGACTAGAAGGTTTTTGAGCTTTTGTTTGTTTGTTTGTTTGTTTCTCCGTTAGTCCTAGGGCCTGAACGCTAGGCCTGGGCGCTGTCCTTCAGCTCTTCAGATCAAAGCTAATGCTCTACCACTTGAGCCACAGGGCCACTTCCAGCTTTTTCTGCTTATGTGGTGCTGAGGAATCGAAGCCAGGGCCTCATGCATGCAAAGCAAACACTCTACTACTGAGTCATCTTCCCAGCCCATGACATGACTTATTTATTGGAAGATATAACATGATAAACTGTTACCGGTGGCTCACACCTATAATCTTAGCTACTCAGGAGGTTGAGATCTGAGAATCTTAGTTCAAAGCCAGGCCCAGTAGGGAAGTCCATAGGACACTTACCTAAAATAAAACACCAGAAAACTGGAAGTGGTGTTGTGACTCAAGTGGTAGAGATGAGGGGCAGTGCACAGGCCCAGAGTTCAAGCCCTACAACCAATCCAAAAAATAACTATATAGCATGATAATAAAATATTCTTTCAAAGGAAACATATATGGCAGCCTTTAACTGAACTCATATCAGCAATGAATAGATGTTCAAATTTGTGTGTTTCTAGGTATTTTGCAGATCAGTATTTGATATTAGTATAAATAAAAGCAGAAATTAAACATAACACTCAAATTATGAGTTTATAAATTTGACTTGACTATACACTTGTATGATATTTGTGTTTAAGTGGCTTTTTAATACATTCACAAAAGCATCTGTAGTTGCAAGCATTTTTCATAAACTCTAAAATAGGTTTTAATGTCCCTTTAATAGTAACTCTAAAATGGAATGTTTTGATCCCCTTTTAAAGGCATATTTATCAGTTTCAATTGGCATTTAATATCTCAATTTATATAAGCAAGTTTTAAATTATATATGATGTGTTTTTTGGTCAACTTTTAAATGAAGCTGTAAGGTGAATACTGGCTATATATTTGCCACACTTCATTGGACACATAGTATATAATTAATATATAAATGATAGAAAAGATAGATATATAGAAATTTGATACAATGGCTTCTGTTTCATTTTCTGATGATTTGGAGTAAGTAGGAATGCTCTCACATGTATTTTTGAGTTAAAATATGCTATTTATATTACAAACAAAATTAACCATAATTGCAATTATTTTTATCTTGAAAGAATATATCAGAGTTAATACAACATATCCTTTCATGCACACATGCTCAATTACCTACTTCCTTCCCACACTTTATGTCCAATATAACCTAAGTGGGAAACCCCACCTTCTTTAAATGATAATAATTTTGGAAAATATTATGAACCATTTTGCTAAATGTTCAGTTTATTTTATAATGTTTTCTTGTTCAAGTACTTCAATTTATATTAACATCTATTTCTGTATAGCTTCCATTAAGCTTTTACTTTCTGTTATAAAGTCTGGATTAGGAAAACCATGACTTTCTTTACATTGTTAATCTTTAATGATCATTATGCTCATTTCAAAATTGTTACATTTCAGACCAAATAACTTTTTAGGGAGCTTTGCCATTTTGCAATTTGTTTTATCAGAAATTTCTTCAACTTTTATTTTCTCAATTATTCTCTTTGAAATTAAAGAACTATATAATTCTTTCTTCATTTCTGTGAAAGAGCACTTAACACATTTATAACAATTTTCAAATATTTCCTATATTCCTACTCAATAGTTTATTAAAGTTACCTAAATTTACATTATTATTTTTCACTTCCATCTTCTAGCTAGGCTAATAACTATTTCTTAAAATTGGTGCATGTTTCTTTCTCTCTATTCTTCTTTTGCTCTGGAGTTAGACTTTGCTTCCTTTATACATACACACACAATTTTATGCATATGTTTATGCATACATGTATAAGTATATGTGTATATGTGTACCTATGTTTGTAGTTATTTGTGGTATATATAAATGCATGTAAAATTTAAATTTATTTATTTATTTATTTTATTTTTGTCGGTCGTGGGGCCTGACTTCTGGTCCTGGGCACTGTCTCTCAGTTCCCGCTCAAGGCTAGTGTTCTACCATTTGAGCCACAGTACCACTTTCGATTTTTTCTGCTTATGTGGTGCTGAGGAATCAAACTCAGGACATCATACATGCAAAGCATGTATTATGATAGCTCCTGAATATCATTATTGAATTACTTATTTTCCCCCTTCAGCTTTATCAATATTTTCTTCATGAATTTCAGAGCTTTATTAGCGGATATTTATATGGATAGAATGATTACATATTCTACTAAATTGACCCTTTTGATTGTTTAAAAATGCCCACAGTACAGGATACTTATTGAAAGTGTCTTTAATGCCAGCTAATCATAAGGCTGCAGTCTGGAGAATTTCAGTGTGAAGCCAAACCTAGCAAGAAAGTCCCTAGAAATTCCATTTCAATTAGCTAGCAAAATCCAGGCTAGAAGTGTGGCTCATGTGGAGGATCCTCAAACATAAAGAAGAAAGCTAAGTGAGCATAAGGCCCTGAAAGCAAGACTTGGTACTAGAAAAATCAAACAAAGGAAAAAAATCATCTTGTTTTACACAGTATTTTACTGTTGTCTTAGAGTCAGTTTTTTCTTCTTCTGGTATTAGTTAATTTTTAGTGGCTTTCATGCATTTTGAATTGTGTGTGGTTTTTTTCTTGATATTTCCTTTCTATGTCTCTTCCTATCCATTTACTCTCAAATTATTTATACTTTTGGAAAAATTTGTACCCTCTATAGATAGCATATGTTGAATCTTATTTCTAACATTATATTTTCAGTTATTTCTATCAAGGTGATATAACAAGGGGTTACAGTTACATAATTAAGGTAACAATTATATTTCTTATCAAACTTGTTATGCCTTTCCTCATTTTTCTCCAATTTCCCCTCATACAGTTCATTTCCAACATATTCTCTTGTGTATATAGCTTTTTCATTGGTTCCCTTGTCCTTTGTCTAATCATTCTGTTGTTCCCTTTCCCTTCCCTAATTCAAATAAATGTATATACAATACTAGGGTACTAAAATCAAATACAGTGACAACAGGGGATATACCATAGGGAGAAGAACATACAATAGAAACAAAAAACATCACAAAGTACATTAAAAACAACAACAACAAGAAAAACCTCTTGTGTCCATTTCTTGGGGTTCAGTTTACTTAGCATCATCTTATATGGTCATATGCATATAGCTATTGAGCTATTCTGCTCATTTGCTAAGATCATCCTAGATGTATACTAATTATTGCAAATAAGGGATACCATGGGACCTACGTTTCTTTGGGTCTGGTTTATTTCACTTAATATTATTTTTTCCAAGTCGTTCCATTTCCTTACAAATGGGCAGTGTATGCATAGGATTCCATTGAATATATACACAAAATTTTCTGGATCCATTATTCTACTGAGGGGATTCTGGGTTATTTTGACAGTCACTGTCTTTCAATTGAATTGTTTAACCCAGTTGTAGTTAATAGTATAATTAATATCACTGTTTTGTTTGACTTTACCATTTCCTTCACTGTTTGTATTTTATTTATTTTATTTTTGTTTTTACTGTTTGACTAAGTTTTTAAAATATATCATTTAAATATGTTTAATAATTTTCTGCATCTATCTAAAATTATTTTCTTTAGCAGTTTGTCTATAGGTCATAATTTAAATCATTAGAATTTAGTACAAACTTTTACAAATTAAGTTCTCACAACACAGAGAAACATGGACACTGTATCACAGTATTCCTTTGCTATCACCTTTATGATATTCTCACATGTAACATGTATAAATTTTAAAAATACAATAATATGTTATAGAGGTATACCTCTAAAATATTATGATGGAACCTTAGACAATAGCAGTAACATAAATATCACACTTTTTTTTCTTTTTCAGTGTATATACAACATATTTTAGTGCAGTATAATCATTTAAGTATAAGAGAGCATTGTGTTCTAAAGGATACAAACCTGTAATTTAAATATTGTATTGATACAACATACTAACAATTATCTGAGCATTCAGTGAGTGGTAATCCTTTCACTGTTGGAGAATCCTGCCTTCATGTTGGTGGCTGCTGACTGATAAGGATAGTAGTAGCTAGATTAAGATGACTTTAACCAGGTCTAGAGTTAATAAGCAATAATAGTTGAAATCAGTTCATGTCTTCATAAGCAGAGCTGAACAGTAGGCTTAAACTATTTAGTAAAACCTTTATAAAATGGGTCATTAGCTGGGTGCTGGTGGCTCATGCCTGTAATCCTTGCAACTCAGGAGACTGAGATTTGAGGATCGTGGTTCAAAGCCAGCAAGGTCAGTGAGACTCTTATCTCCAATAAAACAGCAGAAAACTGGAAGTGGTGCTCTGGCTCAAGTGGTAGAGCACTGAAGAGCTGAGGGACAGTGCTCAGGCCCAGAGTTCAAGCCTATGACCTACAAAAAAAAAGAAAAGAAAAGAAAAAAAAAGATAAAAAAGAGGTCATGGATATTTTGTGGTTATATTAATAAAGCCCAGTCAGAGAAGATTTTGTATAATGCTCACTGCCTTAGATCTTTGTGAATGATATGTTAGAAATGATTTAACTTTTAACTCTTGAGCTTCATGAACCCATAAACAGGAAAGCTGGATTGTCTTTTGAGTCACTGAAGCCAAGCTGTGTCTTATCTTTCACAGTCAGAAAATACTTAGTTGCCATGTATTACTAAAGGACTACATTTTCCAATTTGAAAACATAATGTGTAATCTAGCAATGTTTATTAATTATCTTAGCTAGATCTTCTGGCTAGCTTGTTGCAGCTTATCCATCAGCACTGGCTGCTTCCCTGTCCACTATGAAGCCATGAAGATGGCACCTGCACTCATGTGCTGTGTGTTGACCTCTTCGGTCTTCATCCTGGCAGCTTCCTCACCCATTTTCACAGTTAGAAAATTAAAGGGAAGCAAACCCTTGGTATGGATGCAGCTTGGACGTAAGAGATTGTTGTGATCAGCTTGAAATTCTATCCAGAAAACTACAATTCTCTTTATTAGTCAGAAGACTTTTGTTGTCTTGTCATTAGTGTATTCATTGAAATAGCACTTTATTATCCTACAGGAACACTTTATTTGCACATACAACTTATGAAATTTTGCACACTAAAGGCCTGTCAACTGATCTTGACTTTATGCTTTCCCCATTCATGTAAAATATTTCCAGCTTTTGATTGACTAAGATATATCTGAGCATTTTGTTGAATGCCTAGAGAGTATTAAAAAGTGTTTAATACTACTCATTTCCATATTTTTATGTCTTAGGAATAGAAGCCTGAGAAGAAGAGAAATGGGGAAATCGCTGATCAGTAGAAAATGTACATTTGTCAATTAATTTAGTTGTTAGATGGGCAAATAAGAAATCTAAGTGACAAAGAATAAACATGAACATTCATAAAGTTTCTTACACGCTCAACTGATCTGTTAAAAAAATAAAAGTAAGCTGGGTGCTGGTGGCTCACACTTGTAATCCTAGCTACTCAGGAGGCTGAGATCTGATGATCTCGGTTCAAAGCCAGCCGGGGCAGGAAATTCCATGAGACTCTTATCTCCAATAAAACCACTAGAAAACTGGAAGTGGCACTGTAGCTCAAGCGGTAGAGAGCTCGCCTTGAGCTGAAGAGCTGAGGGACAGCGTTCAGGCCCAGAGTTCAAGCCCCATGACTAGCAAAAAACAAACAAAAAACAGGGGCTGGGAAGGTGGCTCAGTGGTAGAGCGCTTGCCTTGCATGCATGAGGCCCTGGGTTTGATTCCTCAGCACCACATAAGCAAAAAAGGAAAAAGCCAGAAGTGGTGCTGTGGATCAAGTGGTAGAGTGCTAGCCTTGAGCTGAAGAGCTGAGGGACAGTGCCCAGGCCCAGAGTTCAGGCCCCACGACCGGACCCCCAAAAAAAACCAAACAAAAAAAAAAAAAACCAAACATAAAACAAAAGCAGACAAGTAAGAGCCTCCTTAATACCTGCTTTTCCTCATCCCTTTCAGGCAAGATAATCTTAGACCAGTAGAGTTTATTATTATTTTTTTTCTAAATGACACTTTCACTCTAAGCCTAGTCTGAGGGTGGTCCTAGCTTGAAATATCTTCTTAACAAGACTTCACATCCATGAAACCATTGCCTATGGTCTCAGACAAGGCACCACCCTAAATCTGAGCTGTTTCCTACTGGTGGGTTAGTATTACAACATTAATAAGAATAAAAACACAAAGAAGTATTTTCAAGTGTATTTTCTCCAAATTTAGGCATGGCTATAGATAGTTGGGTACCATGAAATTCTCAAAGGGGAAACTCCAGAAAACACAGCCTCAAGCATCCATCTGGGAAAACAAGGAGCCATGTGTTCATGTCCACTCCACTCTGGAGTAAAAGTCTGACCAATCTATGAGATATGAGAAAGGAGCTTTATTGTTTCAAATGCTGCTTATTACTATTCTTCTCTTCATCTTGAGTAGTTCTAGAAAAAAATAATTCCCCCCAGACCATCTTGATAGATTCTAAAAGTTGACTATATTTTCTTTTTTCAAAATATTTTCCATGAATTTATATGGCTAGTATGGGTTCATATATCTCCTTTTGCTATCATACCAGAGATTAAACTACTGGATCTATTTTAATGTGAATTATAAAAGTTCAGATATTTGTTTGTAATAGTGATTCAAAATAACTTAGTCTAATGAAAGCATTAATAATAAAAATAGGATAACTTGCTTTACAAATATAGTTGTACATATGACATTGCTTCATATTTTGGCAAAGGAAGGACACTATGGAAAGTCATAATCACAGCTGGATATATAATGATTAATGATATATAGTATAAAAACATTTCTAACCTGTTTTCCTAGATGAATTGAGCTATAGACTATGTACTTAATAAGTTTGTAGCTTTACTTAGAAGGTGAAAAGTAAAACCTTAATTCTCGTTGTTAATGGTTAAGTTTTCAAACTGTTTCAAGGGAAGTACTTACTCAGAATAATTCATAAGTTTGCAAGTAGAAATAAGGGGATTAATTAGATTCCAGATATCTAAAACTCGGCAAATTTAGAAAAGCCATTTGCTTCCAGAGTCCAAATAATGAGAAATGGACATTACTTTTAGAAGACATTTATGGTGAAAGTCTAAGTAGATTTAGAGAAAAGTCACTATAAAGAACCTTAGAAGCTGGGCCCGGTGCCGCATGCCTATAATCCTAGCTACTCAGGAGGCTGTGATCTGATGATCTTGGTTCAAAGGCAGCCGGGGCAGGAAAGTCCATGAAACTCTGATCTTCAATAAACCACTAGAAAACTGGAAGTGGCGCTGTGGCTCAAGCAGTAGAGAGCCTTGAGCTGAAGAGAACAGGGACAGTGCCCAAGCCCAGAGTTCAAGGCCCACGACCGACAAAAACAAAACAAAACTTTATACCCAGAAAAATTTTGAGATTAAAAGAGTACCCAATAATTAAATTAAAGTACCAAAGTATCTTTTACTTACTCTAGACTTACATGCTAAAGGTAAACGCAATTGTATTTTGAGGAAAAACCAGTTGAGTGAATATATGCATTATCTGTCTATCTATGAGAAAAGTAAAAAAACTTGTTGCTATTGTGTTTTGAACAAATCAAACCACAAGAATATATTATTACTAATGCCATTCTCTTAAAAATTGTTCATTCTATTTTGTTCTGGGGAGTAGTTTTTTGTTTGTTATTTGATGATGTTTTTGTTTCTGATAGTCAACAAAATGAAAAATAGACATGTAGAACTATATCAAATTGTAAATCACTGCATAGCAAATGAAATAATCCAACAACTCAAATATCTGATATAATCAAATATATACAGGTATATACATATATATATCAAATATAAACATATAATATATATATAATTTCATAGACTATATGTACATATATATGTGTATATATATATATAATACATAAATATATATGATGGCCCAAATATCTTATTGCATCTACATGGATTTACATCATGTATTTACATTCATTTATTAATTCTAGGTAGAAATTTTATCTCTGAATGAATGATATTATCCTAAGTTTCAAGATGGAAGTTAAGCTGGGCACTGGTGGCTCACACTTGTAATCCTAGCTACTCAGGAGGCTGAGATCTGAGGATCATGGTTCAAAGTCAGCCTGAGCAAGAAAGTCTGTGAGACTCTTATCTCCAATAAACCACCAGAAAACCAGAAGTGGAAGAGCACTTGCCTTGAGCTGAAGAGCTGAGGCACAACTTTCAAGCCCTATGACCAACCAAAAAAAAAAACAGATGCAAGTTATTAGAGTATTGAATAGAACAGCCAGAAGTGGGATTCATTCCTTTATTTAAAATAGGGGGTCAAGAGAAATCCTCATGTCTTCAATCCTCTTATATTAAAGTGAGAAATCTGTGCAAGATGGGGTGCTCCTTACCAAAACTTAAATCTTGTGAGGAGTTGATCATGGACTTCACCAATTTCCTTGAATGAGAAATAACTTCTGGGTTTTTACCTGATATTTTTTAATAAATAAAAAAGAAATGAACCCCAAGATAAGGACTCAAATGTTTTTTTTTTCTTTCACTCGATTGTTTCTAACACATTTATAAGATTATTTCTTTGTTGCTTTGTATGTCCCACCTCCACAGTATAACCCTGTTTTCACTGTAGTTGATGTTGGCGTAAAATTTTGGGAGGGGAAGGGAAAAAACAAATTGTTTAAATAGGATTACAGGTGGACCCATTGCAACAATGAGATGTACAAGTTGTTATGTTGAAAAACGAACTTTACAACTTTGTGGGGAGGGGGTGGAGGGGAAAGGCAGGAAGGGGAGCTGGGGTGCTGGGAGTAAAGGAGGGCAGGGATGGTAAAGAGAAACAAAGGTGGAGGCAACAATGCGTGATAAGAAATGTACTCATTACCTTGCTCATGTAACTGTAACCCCTCTGTACGGTATTTTCACAATAAAAACTTATTAATAATAGAATAATAAATAAATAAATAAATGAAAGTGATAATATATTGAATGTAAATAGAGTTATTCCCTCAAGCCCTTTAGCATTGCTAAGAAATAAATGTAAGCAAAGTGTAAGGAAATCAGAAGTCTTAAACACTGGGTGGGAATGTACAATGAAGCTAATGCTAAAAGAAACTGTTTACAGTTTCCTCATGAAATTAAAATGTACATCAACCATAAATCCAACAGCCCCATTTTTGGCATATATCTAAAGGAAATAAAATCAATATCCTTGAAGGGGTATATGAATCTCCACATTCATTACACCTTATTTTCTGTAACTAATATATTCAATATAAGTAGTAATGGATAGGTAAACATAGATTAATATACACAATATATACACAATGGAATTTGTTCAAATAACAACAAAAAGGAAATCCTATCATATTTGATAATACAGGAAAATGCATTCTTAATACAATTTACTGTTACAGGTCCATACAATGGGATTAATTACTCATGGATTGAGATCTGCAAAATAATTAGCCAAAGCAAACATTTCCTCACTATGAGTTCATTTAGATCAAATATTAATTACAGTAATGGAAACTTGACTAACAGAATATTGATACTAAGAACTTGGATCATTGCTGTAACTTTACCTGATTATCTGTAAAACAAAAACAAAAACAAAACAAAACCACCTTAGGAATTAAGAAAATTTAAAATACTGTAAGTGGAGTTCAGTGTTCTCTGGCAAAAGTTCAGAAGACCATAAGTTTGATAGGAAAGTGAGTAGTTAAGGCTAAATCAGATAGACATAGTAATTCTAATAATTGATTGCAGATGCATCCATGTTACATTCTGTCAAAGCACATGAGTGATTGTTCCCTCCAAGACTCTAGAAGACTAAGTTTAAAGGTGACAAGCCAGTTTCTCTGGTAGCATAAATTCCAAAGCAGCACAGTTTTCAGACAGAAACATGAATATTACTGGCTACTGTTAAAGACCTGTACAATGACAATAAGAAGCACAGAGAAGTAGAATAAAAAGATTTGAAAAATGTACAGCTTGTCCAGATTATGAGTATGTATAAGATTTTGGTTATGGAGAATTCAGTTAGTAAGCTAACTACTTTGCAAGAAAACAATAGGAAAGATGACTGAAAGAAATCTCAGGAATAAGTAGCAAGATTACAGCCATCACAGACTTAACAGAAGCTGTGGAAACTGAGGTTCAAGCAGAATCATTTACTGCTCCTAGTCAGACAATGGTGCTGCTCAAATGAAACTAGTCTTGCAAGCGTGAAGAATACAAATCTTAGAACCTTCCAATGAGATTTCAAAGAAAAGCCTGGGATGTTGGTTTATATGTTGTAGGAATGGCATCCTGGCAAGCAGCTAGTGATAAAGCAAATGTGCGCAACTGTGTGACAGAACTCAAAGCAGCAGAAAAATCTAGGAATTTAGAGATGTCAGCAACATAGAATGGGTGCCCAAGGAAGCTAGCGACAGTTTGCAAAAATCTGCCTGAGTCTATGTGATGTGGGCTGCAACCAGCAAGGTGGAAAGGCTGAGGCTACCTCAGTCCTTGGGAACCCACATCCTGTCACAGTATGCTACAGGGCATAGAGAATTAATATTTAATGTGGGCTCTGCTTCTACTTGGCTTTTGGTGTTGATATTTCTCCATCTTGGAATAGGAATGTTTATATCATATTACTGTATCTGGAATTTTGTAACTCTTTTAAAACTTAGAGAATCACATCTCAGATTTTACTGACTCCTAGAGAGAAGCCAGTCTTTTTTGTGTGTGTGTGAAAATACCTTACAGAGAGGTTGCAATTAGGATAAGGTAATGAGTACATTTCCTATCAAGCATTGTTGCCTCCTCCTTTGTTTCCCCTTAATTCAGTCTTGTACTTTTTATGTATTTTCTATTGTAAGGTGGAGATGAGCCTTTGTGGGCCAAGAAAGGGAGTTTAAAATATCCTGGGAGAATGTTTTCAAGTGCTCATGAGTTACAGGATTGTTCCTCCACATGGTGCTATCTGAAGGCTATGGAAACTTTAGGAAATGGTACCTTTTCAAGGGTCTTCTGGTCATTGACACATGCACTTGATGATGACCCAGTCCCTTCCTCATTTTCTTTGGCGTCCCAGTAATGAGGTTAATATCATCATTCTGCCATTTTCTTATATCTTGATATACATCACAGGGATCACAGGGTCAAAGCAACAAAAGCCATCAATCATGACAGGAACCTCCCTGTCTGTAAAACAGTACAAACCTTTCCTTTCTATAAGTTTATTAATCTCAGGTATTTGCAACAACATTGGGAAGTTGGTCAAGGCAATGTGCGTGACATAATAAAACAGAAACATATAATAAATGAAAAATAAGTCTAATTGAAGAGAACTATTTTTGTCTTCTGAGATAATCATGTTGGCAACACATCTTTAATTTAGCCTACAAAACATGGGGCAATTTTGGATTTGAATAATTGTTAATTCTTAATGACTTAGTACTGAAAAGAAAATAGCATGTCTCTACATCCCTCAAGAACATCATCTTATCCAGTATTCTAGTTTGAATCTGAACAGATTGGGTAATACAAAAGAAAGAGTCTTCCACAGGGTGGAGCCAGGGACTAATGGAAATAGATTAAAAACCATGGCCTCTGCAATGCCAAATGAAAATCCAGGCATGTGCTGAGTAGAATTCTGTCATGGTAGAACAACTTGATCTCCTTGGTAAACATATTGGTTTATATACCAGGTTAGATTTTTTTATTTAGTTATTTTTTTTTCATTTGCTACATGCCTTAAAGAGTCTAAGCTGTTGGATTTTGTTGATTTGTTTGATACCTTCATTCCTTTTCTGGAAAATTATAGAGTGACTTCATTGTATATTTTAGTTTTAATTTCACAAATTCCTTCAGCAAATCCCTGCTCCATGCTTCACTCTGGTCATTCTTAAGGTAGTTATTCTGCTTTTCACTTAACACTCTATTTTCTTTGGGATATATTTGTGTAGAAGGGGTAGACTGATGCACAGAATTTTTGTTCATGTATCTCTGCTCCTCAAAGGAGCCACATTTGAACATGTGAAGAACTCGTGAAATATAGTGAGGCTTCATGTTGCCCTCGATATTTTCCATTCCACTCCATAGATTTACCATTCTCCCTTCTCTGCCCAGTTCTTTGCCAATACTGTTGGGTAGCAACCCCTCCATTGCTTCTTCACCTGGCTCCAGCAGAGTCATTCCAAGGGCAGCGGAGAAGTTCTTAGAAGGAGGAGAGGTTGCAGAGCCTGTGACCTGCTTGAAATCAGGCATCACTTACTTAACTGTGTCTGCTGAAAATGGATTTTAAAAATGAGCAACAATTTATAGTTGCCCAGGGATTGCTGTGGGGAATGCAATGACTCCCACTTAATGCTTGTGGGAATATAAATAGTCCACTTAGCGACACATATCAAAGATGATCAGAAAATATATTTTCCCAATTTTGAGTTATTACATATAGTAATTCAAAGCACACAATGGCAACTAATTTTCCAATCTTTCAGGTGAAATATTGCTCACTATAATGATAGTTTTTAACTTGTCTATTAGTGTTTATATTTTCCATATGTTTATAGCTGTGTCTGTTATTTTCTCCTGCAAAATGTTTTTCTATTTGGACTTCACAACTGCGAGTATTTTATTTGATGAAAAGATTATCGGGGGGGAAAACTGTTTGAACGTGATGTCTTCTTTCCCTTCATGTCTGGAAACAAGACTAATAAATAACTGTGTTTCTCCGATGTTTTGTTAAATAACTCTTAATGATACTTACTAGATATCAGGTACAATGTTAAGCACCAAGGATAAATCAGGGATCAAGGAAACACAAAATAAGCAAAACTCAGTCTTATGGAATTGCTAATATTCTAGTTTATTAAAAACCTGAATCAATAGGCTCAGAAATGAAATAAACTAAGTAATTAAAATAAAAGTATGCTTCCACACTCTCCATTCTCAGCTACTCAATTTGTTTTTATAATGATAACAACCAATTGTCATCACTGCTTCTTCCTCCAGCTCTTTCCTTTATGATAATACTGATGACTTATTAAATAATAATTTTAGAGTGACTGTATTGCACAAATTTTTACTGTGATATGTAGTTCACAATTCATTTGTATGATAAGTATCTTTTTCTTAGTAAATATCACACTTACCTGAGGATGCATTTAATAATTTTGCAGAAAAAAAATTTCTGCCTTTCAAGTCTTGGAAAGAAAAGACAATGTTAAAATATTGGCTACCACTATTCATCAGAGATCTAAAAATTGTGTTTATGGAGCTATTTTCTCCTCTTTTGCCTCCTCCTCCTCCCTGACTATAATGTGAAATGCTATACATGCATTTTTGTCCATGTGTGTACATAGAGTTTTTTCAAAAATATTTCTCCTTTGATTTTAAGTAAATCTTCTGAATAATTTTTGGTCATCTTGTGACAAAATGTATGTTAAAACATCTCTTCTCATTTGTTAATTTAGGAGAAAAAATGAATTATAGTCTCCTCTTATTTTCCTACTTGATTTTAATCCATACAGTTATTTTCCTTGTTTTTTTATCTCTGTATGGTATTTGTACATTTTTCACTGAATTTATAATTTTAAAAGATTCTTTGGTCCTCATGATATTGAATATAAGACAATAAATGTTATTCTTATATTCAAACGATATTTTCCATTTTTTATGACACAGACCAATTTACACTATATTTTCTATCACCTTAATTATCTCTTTTGCCTTTCTTCAATATTTTATGGAACAGCTACTATATGGACTTTAATTATCTTAATGCTTGTCTTTTTTTCTGTGCTTTTTCTGTTTTTCCTTAGTTTAGTTCACCTTTGCTTGGTATTCTTGAATATAATATATACCTGTCATAATTTTATATTAAATAGTATTTTACATGTATATCTTGATCCATTATATTTGGAAAATGATTTTACTAGATGTAAGATTCTTGTATCCAGTTTTCTTCCCTTGTGTCTTTTTGTATGTATTAATTCCTTGTCGTTAGGCAATAGACATTTCAGTTTATTTTTCTTTTTAAAATAGCTGATTTCATTTCTTATATAAATGACATTATCTTTTTTCATGTAGAAATCAAGTCCATTATTACTTTATGAAACTGAATTATGATAGGTTTCCATGAATTTGTCCTCAAAGGCTTTGATTTTTTCCTACAAGACTTAATTGAACATTCCTTCTATTTCTGCTTTCTCTCTTCTCTTTCACTAGATCATCAATAATTATTTTCTTTGATTTTCCCTCCTCAATCTTTTTTAAAAAATTTCAATCTTCTTCATAACTTACTGTGCAATTTGTTTCAATTAGTCTTCCTCTTTATTTAATCATCTTTTCCTTGAATTTGAGCAGATTTACTTAAAGACTCTGATTAAATCTCTAATGTTTTGTTACTAATATTGGGATGCTCGTTTAACATTTTTACCAGCTTCTTTTTCTCAGGCGTTTTATGAATATTAATTCTCTCTGATAAAATTTTGCTGCTCACGTCTTTCAGAGTATTTTTATTGAAATAGTATGCATTTTTATTGTAATATTATGTAATTGTATTATAGTAGTTTTGTAATAGTAATGTAATTGACTATTTCTCTCAACATTGCCTATATTTTAGTCTTATTACCTACAAAGAAATGCAAATACAACAATGATCACATTTAAGTAATCAATATTTTAACATTCATCTAATTTATTTTAGAGGTCTATCTTTTTGTGTATTGGATTGTCAGTAGTAAGAGTCTATATATATATGTGTGTATGGAGAAATATATATGTAGAGAGAGAATGTTATTATTTAATGTGCAACATTATTTTGTTTTCTTACTGAAATTGTAACACATTGTCATCTGTAGTTCAGAATAGCATAAGATTATTTAAATATCACAATTATCATGGAGTAAGTAGAGTAAATTAGATGCTTGTTTAAACGATTGAAGAATAAGGCCGGGGAAAGCACAGATAGATCCCAGTGCAAAAAGTATAGGAAGCCAAATCTCATGGTCACTTCAGTACAGAGTTCAACAGCAAGGTGAGTAATTCTCAGGGGAAACAGTCAGTCAACACTAAAATATTTCACATTCTTCACATCTATGCATTTGCTTGCTATGGCAAGAGCAAGAATAATAACTATGCTTTACTTCTGCCATCCAGATAGAATAGGAGTCACATTATCCTACTCTAACCAAAGCTCTGCCACAATGCATGCTACGAAATATATCTCCTAGACACCAAGATCACAGCTCAGGGCAAATCATAAATGAGGAGGAGAATAGTTCTGAATACCAGCTATCCATCTGGAAGAGTCCTACCCTTTGGTTTCTCAGTGTCCACACATAGCTTTCTCATGTTTAGCTCCAAAACAAGTGTGAAAGCAACATTCTTAACACAAGGTGATGAGCAACAGTGTCGTTATATGCAACATTAGATGGTATTTATTCGTTTTCTAGTTCAGTCATAGTCCTAATCCTATTTCCTATAAAAATTGAAGAAGAAAAAGTCATCATTATGAATTAATTTTGCATAGAATGATGTGGAAAAGTAAAAGGTCATCAGTAAGATATAAAACACACATCATCAGTTTTTCTGTCTCATGTGTAAACATGTTGTTCTTCACATTTGAAATATATTATCTTATATATTAGGCATAATTTTATGTGATGGTCACATGATTATCTTCCTGTTTGATCAAAAACATTTATCTTTTGATCAACATCTTCCTCTTTTTCCATCCAGTCTTTTCCTATAAACTTTGATAATCACCATTCTTCACTTCTCTGAATTAAATATTTTTAAATTCTACACATAAAATGAGATCATTCCATATATTTTTTTCTTTGTCATTGGTTTATTTCACTTAACATAATATCCACCAGGTTCATATACATGGTCACAAATAACAGAATTAACCTATTTCTAAAGGCTGAATAATATTGAATTATTTATATTTTATACATTATATTTTCATTACTGGGTGTCCAATGATTCTATACTTCTTTTGAAAAATGTTGTAAAAACATTTGTTTTGTTTTGTTTTTTCAATTTGAACACATTTATTTTCATTCCCACCTACAGTGCAAAAGGATTCACTTGTCTTTAAACACCTGCTAGCCCTCGGTAGACTTCAATTTTTTTATTATAACATAAATTGTATAGTGGTATATTATTATTGCTTTCATACTTGTTAGTGAATAATGTAGAAGGCTTTTTTCCATGTATCTGTGATTTATATGTTTTCATTTCATATGTATTTGAGAAATGTCTATTTAGATCATTTGCCATTTAAAAACACTCACTATTGATTTGTTTGATATCATTATACATTTTAAATCTTAGCCCCTTACTTGATCAATGGTTGCTCTCAATCTGTAGATTACATCTTTATTCATTGATTCCTTTACTATGCAAGAGTTTTAGTTTAATGCAATCACATTTGTTTAAATTTGTTCGCTTTTTTCCTGAGATTTTGAGGTCATATTCAAGAAGACTTGCATAGACAATAATCAAAGAACATTTCTCTTCAGTTTTTTTCCTGAGTCTTTTTAGAGGTTCAGAATTATGGTCAAGTACTCAAACTAGATTGAGTTTATTATTTTTTACAGTGTGAGATAAGGGATCAAAATTTATTCTTCAATACATAACCTATGTTTGTGTCATCATATTTTGGAGAAATTATATTTTTTCTAATCTATTTTATTGACACAAATACCAATTACCTTGAAATGTATGAGTTTATTTCTGGGCTTTCTATTCTCTTTTAATAATCAATTTGTTTATATTGATCAGATTTAATGTTTTCTCGTGGCATCTACACATAATATACATATAATATTATTTCTACATCTAATATTTCATCAGTATTCAAAGACAACTTGACTTCTTATTATATATTGAATGCCTTTGATTTCCATTTCTTGTTTAATTTCCCTAGCCAGACTTTCTAAACCCATGTGGAATAGAAGTTATCCTGTTTCTGTTCTCACAGGAAAAAGAATGTCATTTCAGCTAATGATTGTTCATACATGATTTTATTGTTTTAAAACTCCTTCTTAGCCAGGTGTCTGTGGCTCACACCTGTAATCCTAGCTGTTCAGGAAGCTGAGATCTGAGGATCGCGGTTCAAAGCCAGACCAGGCAGGAAAGGCCGTGATACTCATCACCAACAAACCACTCAGAAAACTAGAAGTGGTGCAGTGGCTTAAGTGGTAGAGTGCTAGCCTTGAGCTGAGGAGCTGAGGGACAGTGTTCATGACCAGAGTTCAAGCCCCATGACCAAAAAAAAAAAAAAAAAGAGAAAAAAATCTTTCCTTACTTCATTTTTCCATAGCTTTATTTCTACTACATATTTTTTCCTATTCTACATTTCTTGTGATAGTCACATAGTTTTGTCCTTCATTCTATTAATATTATATACTAAAGGCTTTTATTTGTGTGCTGAGGTGTACTTATATTTCATGCATAACTTTCATGTGATTATGACCAATATATTTCTTAATGTTATTTAATTGCATTTTTATAGAATGTTTACATCCATGTTAATTAACTGTATTGGCCTTGTTTCTTTTCTTGTAGTCTCTTTTGTATAATCTGGTCTCAGGGTAATGCTGAACACAGATAAATAAGTCTATCTTCTTTAAGTTTTTGGAACATTGTGAAAAATATTAATGTTATTATCATTATTATTTTACTGAATTCTTGGTCTAATTTTCCAGTGAGACCTGTAAAGTGTTTTTTTTTTTTTTCTAGAAAAGAGACTGGTTATTACCTAACTGCTTTGTAGTTATTCATCTGTTTGAATTGCTTTTGAAAAAAAATACTTTGCCTCAGTATTGGTATGCTGTATGTTTCTAGAAATGTATCCATTTCTTCTAAGTTAAAAGTATATGATTCTTTAGAATATTATTTCAGTATACTTTGTATTTTTAATAGCAATTGTAATATCTTTTCTCTCAATTCTGATTTTAAGTTCCCCCCTCTCTCTATCCTTTTCTTTCTCTTTTCTCTTCCTCTCCCTTTTATACTCTCTGAACTTTTGTCAATTTTGTTATTTTCAAAGATCCATCTCTTAGTTCTGTCTTTTCTACTTGTTTCAAGTCTCTGTTTTTCAGTTTTTGGTGCTTTGATTCGAACTATTTCTTCATTTCTACTGATGTTGGCTTTACTTTGTTCTTCACTTTCCATTTTGTGGGGAAAAACATCCCATTTACTTAAAATACTCATGTCATCCTTTTGTCATTAAACAATTGTTATAGGATAAAGAAAAGAAGGAGAACTCTCTCACTTGCCCAATTACCATGAACTTTGAGGCCCAAGATATAAAGGAGTTTTAAAGTCATAAAAAAAGAATGTAGTGAGGATTTATTTAGCAGGAAATGATAAAGTACAGAAAAATAGGAACGAGAGGGAGGAATATCTCTCTTTCATATTCAGTAACAGAAGATTGAAAGTGATAAGTCTTGTTTGTAATATCTGTCTCAGATTTCATCATGAATTTTCATCTGTACAGGATCATGTGACTTAGTAACTCTAGTCACATTAATAACTTACATACAAAGAGATAATGGGCTTATGCTGGGTCAACTATTCAAGCATGCAGAAAAGTGGACTAGATCTACATGAAATGTCAGGTTAATTGGTATAAATTTTAAAGCAGCATTCACTAGAAATGTCCTGTTATTTTCTGTCTTTCTACCTGTTCAAAACATTTGCATTCTTAACATGCAAACGGAGATTCACTTGTCCTTTATGCTTCCCTACTCTTACTATTTTACTTTATGTCTAAAAGATGACATCATACTTGTTACACCAATAGGTTATTTTGGCTTTATTTCTTTTAATCTATTATTAATAATATTTATTTTTTTTATAATTTACTATTATTAGTGTAAATTCCCTAATACCTCCTTTATTGAAAGGTAAAAATTCATTTAACTTTTATTCCAACTTATATGCATACTTCCCTTCAGAAATGTGTTTTTAATTCAAGCTCTATATATTAAGACAGAAATAAGTGAATTTTCCTTATTGTTGAGAAGAGTATCTATTTGAATCTACACCATTTCTATGCATTCATCCATTCCCATTTTATTAAGGGACCTATTGTGTAACAATTAGGATAACAATGAATTAGGGTGAACTAATGATAAACTTTATTTCATAACTATGAATCTTCCATAGTGTTTGACATATGCAAACATTTAAGTAGTTAATATCTTCCATTCCTTGTCTATCAGAAAATCTAAACAGAAATAAAGCACAAGTTCATCCTTTATGCCAAACTCCCTGTGCCCACCCCATATTTCTGATGTATTTCTAAGGTTCTTTCCATCTGGACAAATCATTAATAAACTCACCTGGAAGTTACCATTGATGAATTGATGTATATATGAACTTCTACAAATTATTTTCTGAAGAAAAATGAACAAATGCCACCATCCAATTTATTTGTTGATTGGATTCCTTTTAAAGTTACCATTTAGGTCAATGATAGCTAATTTCATGCTTCATTGGGATGTAGAGTGCTGAGCTATTTGACCAAACATTACTCTGGTTGTGTTAGAAAGAATGTTTGAAGTCAGAAAACATTTGAATACATACTCTGGGGGTTGTCATTCAATCAGATGAAAATCTAAAAACAAACAAACAAACAAACAAAACAAAGCCCAACCTCCAAGGCTTAAAAATATTTGAACCCTTCTTCGCTGCTTAAGAAGTCAATCATTTCTAGCCTCTGAATCAAAATGAAAACTCAGTTCTTCTTGGTTCTTGAACCTACATGTTCTCAGACACCATGAGTTAACACCCTTGAATAACCTGCTTCTCTTTAGCGTTCTGATTAACTATTTGGGACATTTCCATATTTTGTTTATTGGGTGGTGATGCAGAATATTAAGACTAAGTGCATTAAATCAGTGCTCATTTCTCACTTCATATATAAGTTAGATGTTAAAGTCAGAGTTCTATATCAGAGTTCTGGCTGAGTTGAATCAAAGTTCTTACAGGTAGTATTCCTTGATACAAGGGCAAACACGCATGCTCGGACGCACTTACACACACACACACACACACACACACACACACACACACACACACACAGATAGAATCAGAGAAATAGCCACAGAGGGACTAGGGAGATGGAAATACAGAATGGGATTTTGTTTGTTCTTTCTGTGTAAGGACATTCACTCCCTATCTTGACAGCATCATTCTCATGAACAAATCTAAAAGCTATCCTCCCAAAGTCCCCATTTCCAAATTTTTCATGGAGAGGCAAATATTCAGTTCACAGGAGCTTCTGTAATCAGAGGTACCAATTCATTTCAGAGTTATTTTTCTTCTCTAGGAACAGAATTCCCTATGAAGCCATAAACACATATTGAAATAAAGGTGGAAATTCAGAAGAAACAGGGTTTTATGGCAATTTGAGCTTTGTGTGTTCATGTTGTTTCTGATGTAAGAAGCTGTAAAAAGCTCAACCCTAATTTATGGCTTTAAAGACAGCTACTAATAATCATATAGAATAGATCAGACCCCATAGGTGCTACATAACAGGTTCATTTCCGTGTCTACTGTGGGTCCAACAGTGAAATTTTAGCCCTTCAAGAAAAAAAAAGAGTGATTATTTGCACAAAACCAAACAAAGCAAAACACCCAAAACTTGGCTTTACTTTGAAATCCTAAAAGTTGGTTTATTTCTTCCCATTGTGTAAATTGTTGGAGAGTTCATACAGAACTGCTATATGTACATACACTGTGTGTATTCTTGGATTTACTAGGTCATAAGACCAAGTAGATGAGCAGCTAGTTTCTCTGTCTTATTTTTCTCTAGACCTCAATATAAACTACCAAACTTTCAAAATTCTTATAAAATAGGTCTAACAGTAAACTTTTTTTCATTTTTTGCTATTTCTGACTTGGCTATTTAAGGCATGTAGCCACAGTGTCTTCCTTTTCCTTACAATTTTTTCCCTTTTTCTTTCTTTTCTTCCCTTTATTTCTTCCTTTATTTTTCTTGTTTCCTTCCTTATTTCTTTCTCCCTCTTTTCTCTCTTCTTTTCTACATTTTTTCTTTTTTATTCTTTCTTTCCCCCCGACCCCCTTTACATTTTATTTATTCCCAATATATCACACTCTTTAGTATAATGACCCTCTATTTTGGCCCTAGAGTCTCTGATCAATTCATACCACCAAAGATTCTTAATTAAAAATTATTATTCTGTTCATATCTATAACCAAACTTGATTTTAAATATCTGAAATTGTGATGATGTTGTTTGATTTTTTTACACCTTTGAATAGTGACATGTCCATTAATAGAAGAAACCCATTTTCCATTTTTATTCAGTTTCAGAGAAATATTTCCAGTGAAGAACTTCCCAAGAATATTCTCCTACGAATAGATTTTCTGTTTTCACTATATTTAATGTTGGTCTAATTTGGGGAGGGGAAGGGAAAAAACAAAAAGTTCAAATAGGAATACAGGTTGACCCATTGTAACAAGGAGATGTACAAGACACTATGTTGAAAAACAAACTTTACAATTTAGGCAGGAGCAGGGGGAGTGTAGTTGTAGAGCTGGGAGGGAAGGGATGGTAGGGGAAAAACAAAGGAGGAAGCAATAACGCTTGATAGGAAATGTACTCATTACTTTGCTCATGTAACTGTAACCCCTCTGTACAGTATTTTTACAATAAAAAGCATATTAAAATCTGTTGGTATAACCATTCTCTTCTTATTTCCCAATGGCAACATGAATGATTAGTACACACAATATCCCTATTTTTATTTATTTATTGTCAGCTGTGGGGCCTGGGTGTTGTCCCTGAGCTCTTTAGCTCAAGGTGAGTGCTCTACCACTTGAGTCACAGCACCACTTTTGGTTTTCTGGTGGTTAACTGGAGTCTCATGGACTCTCATGCTCCGGCTGGCTTTGAACTGCAATCCCCAGATCTCAGCTTTCTGAGTAGCTAGGATTACAGGAGTGAGCTACTGGCACCTGGGTAATATCCCTGTGTTATATTGTGGGTATTATCAAGATCGTAATATAAAGAACAACAAAGAACCTCAAACTCATTTTATAGAAGGAACCAAGCAAAGGGAGTTTACTAACACATTTAATGTTATATATTTAAATATTTATATTTAGAGCATGATAATTTTGCTGATATACTTAAATAAATTTAATATTTCTCTTCTCTATGATAGGAAATATAAAGATTCTTTTCTTCTTGGTTTTTCTCACAACTGTTTCTTCTTATAACTTTTAACTTTGGGCTCATTCACTTTAGCAATGTTAAAATATGATTCCACAGTTTGGGAGTAATAAAAAAAGAATACAATGAATTTTATAAAGAACAGTAATTATAGCCAGGCACTGATGGCTCACGCCTGTAATCCTAGCTACTCAGGAGGCTGAGCTCTGAGGATCGTGGTTCAAAGCCATCCTGGGCAGATAAGTCCATGAGACTCTTACTCCAATAAACCACTAGAAAACCAGAAGTGGCTCTGTGGCTCAAGCAGTAGAGCACTCGCTTTGAGCTGAAGAGCTGAGGGACAGCCCCAAGCCCAGAGTTCAAGCCCCGTGACCGACCAAAAAATAAATAAATAAAAAGAAGTAATTACTTCAGAGGTATTCAAATATTTCCAAATCTCCCCAGAACTACAATTTATTATAATTAATCAATTAATTAATTAATGTATATATTTTATTGTAAAGATAATACACAGAGGGGTTACATAAGTAAGGAATGAGTACAGTTCTTAGCAAATATTGTTATCCCCCCTTCAGTTTTTCCTACTATCCATCCCTACCAACTCCCCTATTCTCCAAGTTGTCACATTTATTTCCAACATAGTGCCTGGTTTTGAATATTTTAGTATACTCAGAAGAATCTAGAGATGTTTACAGATATCATTCTTACCATAGAAGATGTTCCACAATGAATACCATGCCATTAACATGTTTGCTTAAGTGCAGGGGACCAAGCACTCAAGGACTGGATGTTCTGAAACACGAAGCTAAGGTCAGCCTTTCTGACCCGTATTTAATCAGAGCAATAATAAACTTGACTAATAATACACCGTGACGGATTTTGTTACATTAAAATCCAAACAGTTCATGTAGAATGACAACATTAATTTCCAAATAATAGCAAAAATATTTCATAAAATTTGGTATTTAGGATTTTTTTTAAATTCCTTGGATCTACAATAGCAATAGCTATTGTAAGAGACTGAAATCCTAACCCAGTCGATTCAGCTTATACAACTTCTCAGAATCATAAAGGTAATCAACTAAAACCATAGGATTTGTGAGCAGAATTTTTCTAAATACTGACTGACTTGTTTATAAAGATGCATTTTTTCCAGATCATGGATGTCAAATCAACTTGGAGTAGTAGGGGAATAGATAATTTTGTGTGAAAAAGTAGCCACGGGAAATCTTAGAAAAGAAATTTGAGAGGAGGATTATTAGGCCTTTAGGCCTTCATTGTAGCTTTTTTTTTTTTGGTGTGTGTCACTGAGGAAATTTAGTACTATTTAGTTCAACTTCCTTAAATGATGTAAATGTATTAGTTGTAAATAGTAATTAAATGATTTCCTTGGCCAGATGGTCATATTTAAAGCAATAGGCCATAGTTGTGGAAAAAGAGAATCATGAGATTTAACATTGATCTCAGACCCACTATTCCAAGCACACAGAGAATTCAACTTTCAAAGAAGATACTTTGGTCTAAATCTGAATTTTGATAGATAATTTCAAATAACTGAAGATTGTTTTGTTAGAAAAATAGTATAAACTAAATTGCTCTAAGTGTGTAATTTTAGACAAAATTAGCATTGTTTCTGTATGGAGCTAGCTGAGTAAGGAGATCCAACAAACTTAAATAATTCAGAAATCCATATGAGATTTCTAAGTACCATTGGAACAAATCTCAGAATAAGACAAAATGATATTCTGACCTGTTCAAGTTTTCCAGAGAATGCCTAGAACTGACCCATCACTCTATTGGACACTAAATCTATCACATGATAGGTTCTTATGTAATTATATAGTTTTGCAATTTGCACTGATGCAAGAATAACTTATGTTCAATGTTGTACTAATTACTAGGAAATTTTGGTGTTGTGATACCTTTCTAGAACCATTATGTTATTTTTATCTTCCTGTATATGTCTCCCACAAGGCAGAATAATCACATGAAATTATATGCAGGGAATATATGTTTTGCTTTGTACTTAATTTTTATAGTATATTATGCTTATTGAGAACTTGAATCTACTTTGTACAGTTTTATAGTATTTTTTAAAATTTTATTTTATCTCACATTGGAAGATTATTCACAGCATGTTCTTCATAAAATTCAATATAGTATTTTATATAATAGATACATAAACATGCCTATTTATACTGATTTATAGTCATAAGCGACATTATCTTTATTCTTCCAGGAAAAAAATCACAGATTTGTGTTAATACATAAATTAAAAGGCACACTTACATTATTCTTTTCTTCAGAGGAATATATAAAGCAACCTGTTCATCAACTACTATTAACCTTATAATTGCACATAAAAACAATATATTACAACTATTTCTCATTTTGAAAAAATGCCTTTGAAGTTGCTTACACTTACTATAGTTGGCACCAAAAAGAGGAACTCCTCTTATGCTCTGAAAGCCATACCCATATCATGTTTTTAGCCCAAGCTTACCAGCCTTTACCTACTGTCATGGAGAGTTTTGATTTATGTCGCTCACTGTGAGGATTCAGTAAAAAAAAAGTCAATGTCAGTTCTTGTGTACTCTCTGGTACACATGTAATAGTTTGTCTGCTACTGTCATTTCCCTTTTGCCTGACATTTGAAAATGACAAAAACTGTTGACATTCACAACACACCCTCAACCACACACACACAAACACACATATCTTGTGGATGATCAAGACATATTGATCAAGAAGAAAAGAAAAAAAAGTAAAAACATAGTACAGTGTAAGAAAAAAGTTAATGACTTGTCTTTGCTGGACTGGTCTTCAAATTACCTTCATTTCTCTTCTCCACCACCTCTTGAATTGTATTTATGTCATGATTATTTAGTTTTTACATTTTATTTACATGGACTTGCAATGGGATTTTTATTTGGAACATATCAGTTGAAAGTTTCAAGAGTTTGTCAAAAACCATAATGAAGAAAACATCCCTGACCTTCAAAGATTTTTTTTAATAACACAGACTTGAGAGAACTTGTCTCATACACATACACACACACCCACCCACACGCCCACCCCTCTCCGCTTCAAGCACAGTACAGTAACCATACACTATAAGAATTCAGTATGATAAGCCAGGAGCTGGTGGCTTACACCTGGAAGCCTAGCTACAAAGAAGGATGAGATCTAGGATTGAGGTTTAGAGCCAGCACAGACACGAAAGTCTATGAGGCTCTTATCTCCAATCAACTACTTAGGAAAAGGCAGAAGTGGTGCTGTAGCACAGGTGGTAGAGTGCTAGCCTTGGCCCAAATTAAGCTCAGGGACAGCACCTGGACCATGAGTTCAAGGACCAGCACAAAAGAGAGAGACAGAGACAGAGACAGAGACAGAGAGACAGAGAGTGTCAGAGAGAGAGCGAAAGAGAATTCAGTATGATAATGTTCATCTCTGTATTTTTGATACACATTAAACCAAATAGTTTCAACACAAAATATCTGGTAGAATCATCTTCTCAAATATGGATAATCATGTAATAACATAAATATTAGATGGATAGTTATTTTAAAGTAAAGACAATATTAATTTTTATTAGTTTTATTTATTCTGGTCCAGATATTTAAAACAGTTTTCAGAGACATAAGAAAATAATCTGTAAAATATTTTATATTTCTCACTTAATATTAAATTTATTTCTTTAATGAAAATGATTGCAACTTGTTTAAGAAGTTAAACATTTGAGATGAAGTTTAGAACTGAACTTGCTGCTGTGATTTTAGCAAATACTTTAATGATGAGTTACATAATAGTAAGAAAATGTTGTATATTTGTACACAGTTCTACTAATATTATTACTACTGCTACTGAAAATCAGGCCCAGAATTTCATACATGTCAGGCATATTGTACCACTAAACTCCACCTGTCTTAAGTGGGTTGAACTTATCTTCAGCAGAAGATATATTTTTATTTCTTCCATTTCTCTGAGAATAAAATTTTAAACTCAAACAATAAAATTATGAATGTCAATGCTAGACTAAATTGGACTATCTTTGCTCTGGGAAGAACAAATGTATGTTCCTCTCTTAGGAAAAATGATGAAACTTCATTGGCTTTTTGGTAGTTTAAATTGGCTTCTCTTCTCTATTGTTGGTAGGTGCCTGAATAGGGACCATCCAACTAGGTGACCCTTGTGTTCAAGGCTTTGTTGTGGTTTCTAAAGAACAGGTCTCTTTTATAGTGATCTTCCTTTACTCCATTACTATATTTCAAGGTGAAATTTAGGTGAAGCAATAGATGACATACACATTTTACCATTCATATTTTGTCAAAGTGAAACAAACTCATTCACAAAGCAACTATATTACTCATTAGAGTATAGAAAACAATAAAATAGTAGCAATGATAAACATCTCAGTATACAAATCTTGGCTCAAATTCATGGTTCAAAGGAATAGGTAAGAAACAATCAATATTTAGCTCTAGAATACATGCATTTACACTTGCCCAGAACCATTCAGAGATTATCTTGATGATCACATGGAATTTATGTCTTGGGATAATATATGAAAATCCACTGTCAACACTGGAAGTATATAGATTTCTTTTGCTTTGTGGATACTTTTATATAATATCATTATTTTTGAGAATGATGGAGAAAACTTCCTCTTAAATAATGAAGCAATTATCTTGACTGTTAGAGCTCCATTCGCATATTTCATCATCCTTATTGTAGAAAAGATCATTGTTTCTCCACTTCTGTTAGGATGTTATTAATTCATAATAGTGAAAGCATCATTATACTATACTATCTGTTTTTTCCACTACTATTCATAAAAAAGTGGAAGATTCAGGAGGATCATTTCCCAAGAACTAAAGAAGATGGCTGAATTCTTTGTTTATGAAAAGAAAATTCAAGAATTATCCTGGACTTACAGAAAATATGAATGTTACTCTGCTCTATTAAAGATCAATTTTTACATTGGTCACAAAAATGAAAAGGCCTATGTACAACCAGAAGATTGGAGCCTAACAAAGAGGTACAGAATGGCAAACTTGCAAAGAAATTGGTATCTTCTTACTGATAAGAACTGAAATTTGAATAAAAACACAAAACCAAAGAAACTTAAAGTTTTCATAATGAATTTGAGAGCTACTCAATAGAGTAAGAGTTATAAGATCTCATCTCTAGGCCAATATGTGACTACAGTATTACGTAAATTAAAACTGTGCCCAAATCGAGTATGAATTTTTTAACATAGATGATACTAATCAAACATCAAAAAATTTAAAATATGTAGATTTTTTCTTTGCAACTGAACCGACTTTTATATTTTCAAAATCCTAACTAATCTTGGCAAGGTTAACTTAATCTCGATCTATGCAAGTACATTCCTGTCAGTTTAATTATTTATGTTAGCTAAATTCAACATTTGCAAAGCATTTTAAGTCCAATTTGCAAACAGTCTAATGTGTCTTTGCTGTAACTGCTACTTCAGGTCTCTTGTGATAGCAAATATTAGCATAAGCTTGCTGGTGACACAAAGCACTTGGAAATAAGAGGGGTCCTTGAGTCCACCAAGAGTCCCGTGGTTTCTTGAAAAAGAAAAAAATATCTGCTATAGGCTTTGGCTCTTCAGAGAACATATCCATGAAAAACAACAAATGAAGATCAAAAGAGCATCAGAAGTCCAATGGGGATGGGAAAAATGCCAGCCACAACAATAGTATAGTATTTCTACTATTCTACTTAATTCTTTGGAAGAGAATAGGCAAACAATCTACCATCAAAAGTACCTTTAGCATTACCTAAGTCAAGAGAATGGTTCATAAGAATTAGTATATTAGTATATTAGTAGCAGAGGCCAGAGTTCTACTCTGATTCTTCATCTTCAACATAGTCTAGGCATTCTAATGGATTCCTCATGCATCTTTAGCTCTTGACTACTTGAATTTATACATGAACATAAAGTAGTGATTGAATCAAAACATGTAAAATGTGCTTTTAGATTACGTAGTTGAACTCTGTTTAATTCTAGTGAACTTTTGTTAAAGTCAAATTTGATCAATACATAATTAGATTAATAGAATTGTTTTCAATTTAGCATTACATGAAGCGATCTAGATTTACTTAATTTGTAAATAATAGGGACATTTTGGAATATAATTATTTATTTATTAACTGAAAATATTTATACATAACTCTAGATTCCAAGTTAATAGATTTCCATCAAAGATTGAATCATCACTTTCCCCATTTTCAGTTGCACAGTCTACTAATTAAAAATCAATTAATCATTTATATCATATAGTGCATCTTTCTTGCTTTGCTGCCTCCATCGATGGCCATACTTCATTATACCTGGCAGCTCAAATGAACCTATACCAACATTATGGTTTTCTAAGGCCCATAGGTCATTCTCATGTGTATGGGCCAGTAACCCAGAACAGATCATTTTCATATTGGAAATTTGCCCCCTCCCCTGGGATGCTGAAGCTCATCCTCTCTGGTTCTACCTTGATTCCAAGGTAGTTAAGATAAGAAGTTTGTTCTCCTCTTTTATTTTCCAAATCATTTCCCTTTCACTAACTATGGTTCTGTAGTTTACCTTCAGTGAACACTCCATTCATGTTTGTGATGTTTTCAGTGTAACACTGAAGATTCAGTTGTTGATTTCAATTTCTAAAGAAGTCTTCATGAACAAAACTGATATTTTAAAAACTATATTTATTCCTGCTTTTTGTCTACTATATTATCTTAAAATATAGATTGAAACAACTACATTTTTTAACTTTATTAGTTACCACCCATATTTTTTATTTGAAATAGCTGTATTTATAACAATCCATCTACATTTATTAAGTTAATACTTATGTGAAATGACTATGTAAAACTATTTATACTACGTCATATGTTATATGAAAATTAAGTCATATAGTAATTGAGTTGTAGAATTAGCTACTGTTGAAGATTCTTTTCCAGCAAAATGACATACTTCCTTCTATCATATGTATACTCCATTACATTTTCTCAAGCATTTAGCTGGGAAACCCAAAGCAAAGATTAATTCTTAATCACATTGTATACATGTATCTGAATGAAAAAGAAAGAAATTGAGAGATTTTTTTTTCTAAGACTGTTAACTATCTTTGTTCTGGGTGAAGGCTTCCCCAAATGTTAATATTTCATGAATTCCACAATTGTTTTGCTATAAACTCATACCTTCCATATTACTATTTACTGAACATTTTGTTAAGGTGACCCATTTTAATTAAAGTGCTTTTATTTAAGAACTAAATTTTAATTCCCATACGTGGAAAGAAACAAACAAAACAATTTTAAAAATTCAGCTTTTATTAGACACATTTGCCGTCTGGAGTCTTTCTCTTGGACTTGATTTTGTGTGTGTGTGTGTGTGTGTGTGTGTGTGTGTTTATGTGGTATGTGTAAGAAAAGCGTTATTAGCTAATGTTAGAAAATATTAGACATAAAAATTGCAAACTGATTTTTTTACTTCAAAATAAATACATGTGTCAAGATGGGTTTTAATGTTGATTAATGCCTTAGCTTTGTCATAGGTATTCTTTTATTCCCTATCACCTGAAATGATATCAGTCTATGGAAAATATTTTATTTTATTTTTTTAATCTTTTGTTCACATTTGTTTTTGCTAGTCTTAGCATTCAAATAATACAGGGCATGGACACTGTCCCTGAGCTTTTATATTGAAGGCTATCATTCTCTAATTGAGCTAGAGCTGCACTTTCTGATTTTTTCCGTACTTATTTGGAGATATGAGTCTTTCAGAGGCTAGGTGCTGGTGGCTCACACCTGTAATCCTAGCTACTTGGAGGCTGAGATCTGAGGATCGTGGTTCAAAGCCAATCTGGGCAGGAAAGTCCGTGAGACTCACAGACTTTCCTGCTCAGCCTGGTTTTGAACCCTGATCTTCAGATCTCAGTCTCCTTATTACCTAAAAGTACAGGTGTAAGCCAACCTGTTGGCAAAACATTTGGCATATGATTTCTTAGATTTCATGAAAGCTCAGCTGGGAGCTCATGTAAAATTCAAAGGAAAGCTGCACTTTTGTCAGGACATCTATCCCCATGTCAATGGTGAAGAATAGGGGAATAGAAACAAATGATTTTCCAAAAACAAGACTGAAGCCCAGCAGACATTAAACACTATTTCCCCATGTCCGTTATCCCAGGTACACTGGAGAAGAATCCCTGCCTCTCTGCTTGCTGGTCCCTGGCACATGACCAGTCTTGAGACTGCTCTGCTTGGTGTCTTCAGTTTTGGGGAAAAGATTTTAAAAGAGGAATAGGAAAATGTCAAATATTCAAACTACTGTTAAATAAATTTTCACTGTTTTGTGGTGATAAAGTTGTGAAGGTACAAGTAGTGATGGTCACACTAAGTGTCATATTAGTTTAGAGAAGCTATGGGAGAGAAATTGTATGTCCATGCAGGTGAACTGACCGAAAAAATTAATGAACTTAAAAGAGACAATAACTTTTAAGACATAATGACACTGAGAATAAAAGTGGCCTATAACCTTATAAAATGCTGGAAAGCAGTGGCTGGCATGGGGATTTCAAATATGTTACCCATCTTAGAAATATTTCAGCTTGTACTGTCATTAGATTTGCTATAGACAACTCTTTAAATAAGCTTTTCTTCCTTTGCAACTTACTTTGTGAAGTGAGCAATTCAGTCCAATTCCTTGAACAAGCTAAGCAATTCTTATAACAGGAAGCTGCATTTCCAGCCACATTTACATTGATAATAATTTACATTTCCTGAATCTGTTGTATAGATATATTGGTCAACTTTATTGGTGAAAAAATTCATCTCTCTCTCTCTTAGAGAGGGTATTCTCACACAAAAAGTTGTTTTTAACTCAAATGAACACCATAATACACACACACACACACATTTCAAATATTGGTTCTTCATAAAAAAATTTATTCTCACTGTTTCATACTTCCTAGCAACTTTTCATGTGTTCCAAAATTATATGTTCTACTTTTATACTTTAGAAATATTAATAATTTATAAACATGTCCATAAGTAAAGTATTACAAAATTTTCACTCTGGAGAAATAGATTTAGAAAAATAGTTAATTATGTTTAGTGTTTTCTTAGCTTAATATATTTGTGTATATCTTAGAAAACCTTCAAACTGTATATTTTTAAAATACTAATTTCTCCTACAGCATTGCCTTACTGTATATAATGTTGTGTTTTCTTAGCTTAACTTCTGTTCTTTTGTTTTTTGTTAATTATGCAAAGATCACGTAGACATGCTTGAATCTAAATCTCATTCTCCCAGTTGATGTGACTTTGAAATATTTAAAATCTGGACGCAAACAGAAGTTGTTTATTTAGAAAGCAAAGTATGTTTATAATTTATTAAGTGCTTTTTAAAAAGATCGTACAAAGTCAAAACGACTACTTTTATACTTAACTAATAACTGCATACTTTTATATTTATTCTGGTTAAAATATTATATTTTATACTAACTGACTTTGATAGGTAGCTAGCTGTGAGCAATGGGGAAAGGGAGAGGAAATCTCAAATGGTATCAAGGAAAAATAACAAGCAAACAAGTTTGTATACAACATGGTTAATTATGCATCAACAGGACAATTCCAAGAAAGAGAAGACATCTAATAGGAAAAAAGTTGAATAGTTTTTCTAGACAGAGGAGTATATATCATTTGATATTTAGAGAGTGCTTATCTAAGTAGAGAAAAAAACAGAAATTTAAACAAGAAGATATTACAAATTTTGACAATCCACTAAGTGCTCTAATAGTGAGATATAACTACAGATTTTGCATTATTTCTTTAGTATATTATTTACTACAAAATTCACTTTAAGCTTGATTTTTAGGAGTTTGTATATTTCTTTCATACCTCTACCATTGGACAATGTTCTGGTACTCTAATTTGCATTTGTTTGCTTCTATTATGTTTGCAATTAAAAACAAAACAAGAACAATAGAGATACCCTTCAGGGTTTTAGGCAGTTTTGTGTCATTTTTCTTTTACTGTGTTATTATAAGAGTTCATTAAATATTAAGTGATGGATTCACTTAAAATTGTCCTGATTTTAGTATTTTGAAGTTTATGTAATGAAATTGGAAAATATATATTTATAATAGTGTCATTGCATTGACTTGAAACAAACTTGGAAATTTACTTTTCCTGAAGGAAGATGGAACACATTTTCACCTGAAACACACTATACAGCAAGAAACTGCATTCAGGAACCCTAAAGTCAGGACAGATAATTTATTTGAAAATTCAGAATAAAATACAGAAAATACGTCTTGGCTGTTTTGTCCAAATCCTTTAGGTTATCCTTCTTTCAACTTCATCTGGTAGATAAATCTAAGTAGTTAAGAAGCTGTTTTTTTTTTTCCTATAAAATCTTCAGAGGAGCGTGGTATCCAGAACTGAGTGCATATGGTCAGGAGAAACTTCCTTTAACATAGTAAATGAACTACATTTGGGGGTGTTTAGTTGAAACATCTCCCAGAGAAAGGCAACACTATATTACTCACTATGTAGCACAAATTTGTTTTCAAAATCTGGGATGCATATGGACTCTATAAAGCTTTCAAAAAAAAAAAAAAAGAGAGGGAGAAAAGACCTCTTATCCCAATGATGTACAGTCAAATTATTCAAAACCTACTTGGCCACCATAAACCTAGAAATTTAAAGAATAAATAGTAGACATTTAGGTAGTCGACATTTAGATCTGAATCTGTCCCTCACTATGTCTGCTTAACCTTCTATCAGAAGGTCAGAGAAGGCATAAACATTTAAAAAGGGATGTTTCAATTTAAAAAAACAACTCACCTGTATTAAAGTGGGAAAGATAGAAACACTATTCAAGACTATCAAGACTATTGCTGTTGGAAAGATTTAAATTCCTTCCACTGAAACACAAGGTATGAAGGTACTAAACAAATATAAAACTAAAATTAAAAAAAATGGAAATTCGCACAAGGAGAAAGATTTAACAACATTTTATTTCAGCATAAACGATTGAAGTAGGGAGAAATAAAAACAGTAAGAGTTAGAAACATGCAGCAAATAGTAGTTAAAGACTCAAAATGACCACTGGAACTTGTTGCTGTGATTCTTCCAGAGCTCGGTAACTCCCAAACATTAGACAATGGTTCTGGATGGCCAAGATAGATGCTGCTAATTATTCTATAACAGGGAAATGTTTGGTTCCCTCTTAACCACTAGAAAAAATAGACTAGTCTTGGGGCTTTCCTTCCTTAGAGAAGCTTTTTATGTTGCTGTCTCTATCCATTTACAGAGTTGTCAGGTTTTTAGTATTTCTACAGAAAGAGCAAGGGAACCTTTTAGGTTTCCTAGTCTGTATAACTTAGCATTTAGAGGAGAAAAGGTGGGGAAAAAATAACTGCTTCCCCTGATTTTTACTTTCAATCTTTGTTAAAAATAATATAAACTAAAATAAAAATAATATAAACTATTAAAATAAATATTAAAAATAATATAAACTAACTGGTAAAGAAAACAAATTTCAGTGATATGCAACACAATGGATAGCTCTTACTAACCATGCAGTGGAAAAAATAAATATAATAGAATTAAACATTTTATAGCTCTTTATCCCATTTATATAAAATTCAAGTACAGGGAAATAATATAGTATATTTAGAGATGTATGGTTTTGTAGAAATCTGTAGAAAACAGAATCAAGTTTGCTAAGTACTGAAGGAATAGTAAGTATTGTAGCTAAAATGTAATATGAAAGGGTTGTGGGGATTGGCAATACTCTATTTCTAGATGGGATTTAAAATTTTGTAGGGTTTCATTTAGTAATGATACATCAAAACGATTCATAAACCCTTATGTGTGTATGATATTATATAATTAAAGACTCTCAAATGATGGAATTTCCCTGTTTTTTTCATCTATTTACTACTGTCTCACCAGTAGTATCCAGAAGATACCTAAGTTACTGCACACATATATAGTCAGCTATTCGTTAGCATGCTGCTTGATCATACAGAGATATAGTTCTGTCATTGGTTATGTGGGCTACCATATAAAACACTTTCCCCTGTTTTTAACATTGCAGTTCAGGGTACTGTGGGACAGAAAAATGATGTTTGTCAAGCGGCCACAGTGGGATGCACAAAGTAGGAGAATTGGTTAATATGTGTTCCTCATGGACCTTCCCAGTTAGTCAGTTTTAATTAGTTTCTCCTCTCCTAGAGCATCTCAGTGTAGTTTCTTGTGTCTCAGGGCAACTCCTCTCAGTCTGCTAATATGACTATGCTATGGGTTGGACAATAGGGAATGTTGGTAAATGTGATTAATATATTTGTGTTTGCTAATTATTCCTTATGGAATTTAAGCTCCAACTTTCCCACAGAAATTCAGGGATAGAGAAGGTCTTGTTAATCGAATTTCAAAGTAGTGGATCCAGAGGTGCTTAGGAAAGGTATTTCTAGGTTGTGAAATTGTGAAATTGAGAGAAGTTTGAGATTTTAAAAGAGTAGTGATAAAATTTACAAGACTTTTCCAATAACTAACCGAAGAGGGGAAAAAAAGAGTGAAAAAATATTTTTGGTAAGAAATGTGGTTAAAGTTCAGCGGGACATTATGACTGGCTTGGTCAGATGATAAGTTTAGAGACAGGAAGTTAGGTCAGAGGTAGAAAATCTACCTAGCATACAAGCTAGCTTCAAGCATTAGCACCCTTGAAAAGGGGTTCAAATAACTAGTCTAATTGGGACGATTGAAAAATTAAACTATATGAAAGTGACTACATGAATGGACATTGTGAATTTCAAAATTCATTCTGTGAAATTATAAATTAAACTTACTTTACTTAATGCAGTGTGTAAGTGAAGATACAATAGAATAAGTAATCTTGTCTCCTAAACATGTTTAGTAGAATTGTGAATTTTCATAACATATATTTGGAACTATTTCTAAAAGTGTGACTTTTAAGGTACATTTTATTGTCATTTTTAATATATTATATTGTTAACTAACAAAAAGCAGTGATATGGAAGAATAGGCCAATGCTATATTTTAAAAAATATTTCAGAGATACTAGAGAATGAATTTGTCTTTGTAGCACTCTATTGACAAATATGGATACAGGATTGAGCCAATAATGGAGTAGAAGGGAGGTTGTGAAAAAAATGTTGAGAGACAGATTTTTCATTTTTCTCCAAGTAATAGGTCTCAGTTATGATTATAAACCCCAAATGAGATCATTTCACTTCTCTGCTTTAACAATTCTATAGCTTTCTTTTGTATGTTTTTATACTGGCTTCTTATTTTGTTCAATCTATAGGTCCTTTTGCCTTTTCTACTAATGGTCAAAATTGTTATTTTTTAAAATATGTTTTTTTATTGTGAGAATACTCTACAGAGGAGTGGTTACAATTACATGAGCAAGGAAATGATTACATTTCTTATTAACCATTGTTGTCTCCTCCTTTGTTTTTCCCCTACTATCCCTTCCCTCTCATCTCTACAACTATACTCCCTCCATCCCCCCACCCTTCCACCCAACCTAAATTGTAAAGATCATTTTTGGACATAGCATCTTGTACATCTTATTGTTGCAATGAGTCACACTGTATCCCTGTTTAAACAATTTGGGTTTTTTTTGACCATCCTATATAGTTTATAATTTGAAGCAATTTTAAGAAGGCAACAATTGGGGGAAAAGACACTGTTAGAAGATTAATAACAAAAATGCAGATATGGAAAAATACAAAAAAATGTGCAACTAACTAGTGCTAATAGTAACAAAATATTTCCATCAAGTTTTAAAAATGAAACTATTAAAATAATACTTAATAATATCAAATAAATATGCCATGGAAGAAAATGTACCATAGACATATGTTTCCCGATAATTTGTTTTATTTTGTACAATATAGAAAAGAAAATATATTTTAACTTTTGGCAAATCTTTGTGAAATATCACAGATGAAATACAAGAAAAACATGATTAGACAATAAGAGATAATAATAATGAATAATTAACAAAATTCATTCAACTTGCAACATTGAGTGTACCACTGAAATCCCAATGGGCTGCAGATCAGCTCACAGTGGGAGTCTTGTGATGAGAATTTTCAGAAGGTTAAAATAAGGGACAGCTTGATTTCATGTTGTCAAGAGTGAGAGGTATAATCTCATGCTTCTCCACATGAATAATAATCTTCCTCGCTTTTTTCCTTATGTTTGTAGTTATTCTTTTTTTAATTAATTAATTTATTTTTCATTTGTGAACATACTATACAGAGGGGTTACAATTACATGGGCAGGATAATGCGTACATTTCTCACCAAGCATTGCAGCCTCCTCCTTTGGTTTACCCTTCACGTCCCTTCCCAGCCTCCCCCTCCCCCACAATCCCAACCCTTCTCCTCTCCCCCCTTCTCCCCCCACCCCCCCGACCGACTTTGTAAAGCTCCTTTTGGACATGACAACTTATACTTCTCCTTGTTGCATCAGGTCCACCTGTATCCTTAAACAACTGTTTTTTCCCCCTCTCCTCCACAAGTTATAC